>NC_057742.1:28916985-28921203 GCF_004010195.1 Chiloscyllium plagiosum | reverse complement strand
TGAAATAACTTTAGTGAGCGCAATTAATGAGAATCCCAAAGCCTTTTGTTTGGATGTAAGAAGCAAGCGGGTAATTGGAGAAAGGATTGGTCCACTAAAGGGTAAGGAAGGAAGGCTACACTTTGAACCTGCGAAGATGTGTGAAACTCTGAATAATTACTTGGCATTAGTGTTCACTGAGGAGAGGGACATGATGAATGCTTAAATTAGAGATAGTAGTTTGATTACTCTGGATCACGTTCACATAAGTAGGAAAGATATGTTTGGTAGGCTATAGTTTATTAAGGTGGACAAATTCACAGGGCTGGGTGGGATCTATTCTGGATCAGTGGTGCTGGAAGAGCACAGCAATTCAGGTAGCATCCAACGAGCAGCGAAATCGACAATTCGGACAAAAGCCCTTCATCAGGAATAAAGGCAGAGAGCCTGAAGCGTGGAGAGGTAAGCTAGAGGAGGGAGGGGGTGGGGAGAGAGTAGCATAGAGTACAATGGGTGAGTGGGGGAGGAGATGAAGGTGATAGGTCATGGAGGAGAGGGTGGAGTGGATTGGTGGAAAAGGAACTAGGCAGGTCGGACAAGTCTGGACAAGTCAAGGGGACAGTGCGGAGATGGAAATTTGAAACTAGCTGGACAAGTCAAGGGGACAGTGCGGAGATGGAAATTTGAAACTAGGATGATGTGGGGGAAGGGGAAATGAGGAAGCTGTTGAAGCCCGCATTGATGCCCTGGGGTTGAAGTGTTCCGAGGCGGAAGATGAGGCGTTCCTCCTCCAGGCGTCTGGTGGTGAGGGAGCGGTGGTGTAGGAGGCCCAGAATGAGGAAGCTGTTGAAGCCCGCATTGATGCAATGGGGTTGAAGTGTTCCGAGGCGGAAGATGAGGCGTTCCTCCTCCAGGCGTCTGGTGGTGAGGGAGCGGTGGTGTAGGAGGCCCAGGACCTCAATATCCTCGGCAGATTGGGATGGGGAGTTGAAATGTTGGGCCACGGGGCGGTTTGGTTGATTGGTGCGGGTGTCTCGGAGATGTTCCATAAAGCGCTCTGCCAGGAGGCGCCCAGTCTCCCCAATGTAGAGGAGACCGCAGCGGGAGCAACGGATACAATAAATGATATTAGTGGATGTGCAGATAAAACTTTGATGGATGTGGAAGGCTCTTTGGGGCCTTGGATAGAGGTGAGGGAGGAGGTGTGGGCACAGGTTTTACAGTTCCTGCGGTGGCAGGGGAAAGTGCCAGGATGGGAGGGTGGGTCGGAGGGGAGCGTGGACCTGACCAGCTAGTCATGGAGGGAACGGTCTTTGCGGAAGGCGGAAAGGGGTCGGGACGGAAATATATTCCTGGTGGTGGGGTCTGTTTGGAGGTGGCGGAAATGTCGGCGGATGATTTGGTTTATGCGAAGGTTTGTAGGGTGGAAGGTGAGCACCAGGGGCGTTCTGTTCTTGTTACAGTTGGAGGGGTGGGGTCTGAGGGCGGAGGTGCGGGATGTCGACGAGATGCGTTGGAGGGCATCTTTAACCAAATGGGAAGGGAAATTGCGGTCTCTAAGAAGGATGCCATCTGGTGTGTTCTATGGTCGAACTGGTCCTCCTGGCAGCAGATACGGCAGAGGTGGAGGATTTGGGAATACGAGATGGCATTTTTGCAAGAGATAGGGTGGGAAGAGGTGTAATCCAGGTAGTTGTGGGAGTCGGTGAGTTTGTAGAAAATGTCAGTGTCAAGTCGGTCATCACTAATGGAGATGGAGAGGTCCAGAAAGGGGAGGGCGGTGTCAGAGATGGTCCAAGTAAATTTAAGGTCAGGGTGGAATGTATTGGTGAAGTTGATGAATTGCTCAACCTCCTCGCGGGAGCACAAGGTGGCGCCAATGCAGTCATCAATGTAGCGGAGGAAGAGGTGGGGAATGGTGCCGGTGTAATTAAAGAAGATCAACTGTTCTACGTAGCCAACGAAGAGACAGGCCTAGCTGGTGCCCATATGTGTGCCCATGGCTACCCCTTTGGTCTGGAGCAAGTGGGAGGATTCAAAGGAGAAATTGTTAAGGGTGAGGACCAGTTCGGCCAAACGAATGAGAGTGTCAGTGGAAGGGTACTGTTGGGGACGTCTGGAGAGATGAAAACGGAGGGCTTGGAAGCCCTGGTCATGGCGGATGGAGGTGTAGAGGGATTGGATATCCATGGTGAAGATGAGGCGTTGGGGGCCGGGGAAACGGAAGTCTTGGAGGAGGCGGAGGGCGTGGGTGGTGTCTCAAACGTATGTGGGGAGTTCCTGGACTAGGGGGTTTAGGGCAGTGTCGAGGTAGGTAGAGATGAGTTCAGTGGGGCAGAAGCATGGTGGGATCATGGGTCGGCCAGGGTGGTCAGGCTTGTGGATCTTGGGAAAGAGGTAGAACTGGGCAGTGCGGGGTTCCCAGATTATGAGGTTGGAAGCTGTGGGTGGGAGATCTCCTGACTTGATGAGGTTCTGTATGGTCTGGGAGATGATGGTTTGGTAATAGGGTGGAGTCATGGTCGAGGGGGCAGTAGGAAGAGGTGTCCTCGAGTTGGCGTTTGGCTTCAGCAGTGTAGAGGTCAGTGCGCAGGACTACCACTGCGCCCCCTTTATCCGCTGGCTTAATGGTGAGGTTGGGATTAGATTTTTTTTTTAGATTACTTACAGTGTGGAAGCAGGCCCTTCGGCCCAACAAGTCCACACCGCCCTGCCGAGGATTTGGAGGGCTGCGCGTTGTGAGGGTGAGAGGTTGGAGTGGGGCAGGGGGTCGACAGGTTCAGGCGGTTAATGTCCCGGCGGCAGTTGGAAATGAAGAGGTCGAGGGCAGGTAATAGGCCGTGCGGGGTGTCCAGGTGGATGCAGTGTGTTGGAGGTGGGCGAAGGGGTCCTCGGAAGGTGGGCGGGAGTCTTATTTGTGAAAGTAAGCTCGGAGGCGGAGGCGACGGAAGAAGTGTTCGATGTCACGGCGTGTATTAAATTCATTGATGCGTGGACGGAGGGGGATGAAGGTGAGTCCTTTGCTGAGGACTGATCGTTCGTCCTCAGTGAGTGGGAGGTCTGGAGGGATGGTGAAAACTCGGCAGGGCTGGGAGCTGGGACCTGGTGTGGGTGTGGAGCTGGTAGTGGGGTCGGAGCCAGTACCTGGAGTGGGTGTGATGGTGGGGGGAATGGGGGTGGAGGCATGAGCAGGGGTAGTGTTCCCTTGGGGTTCTGGGGGGTGGGGATAGTGACCGTGCGGTCAGTGGGAACTGAGCATGTGGCATTGGCGATGATGTGAGGGCCGGAAGTGGCTGTGGGAGTGGTTATGATGGGGGCGGAAGTGACATAATCAATCAGCGTGGGGGTGGTAGCTGCATGAACCGCATGGCTAATGGTGTTTCCGAGGCCAGGGGAATCTTCTGGAATGTTTGAGGAGCGCTGGTTATGGAGGTGGGTGGATACAAGTTAATTGTACTTACAGTTTTTGATGTTTGCGATGGTATTGAACTACTGTGTGTTGAGAGTAAGAATTCTCCTGAGGATGTAGTACAGAGTGGGTCCTTTGCAATTCTGAGAGAGTGTGGCCCTCAGCTCAGGTCGGGCAGACTGTAGAGAGGTTAGGTTCTGGCGCATTGCTGCAAGCGTGGAGCGGAGGATCTTGAAGAAGAACTGTTGCTGGTGTTTTTGAATCTGTAGTCTGTACTGTTTGTCCTGTTCCGGTCCGAACTCTGCTGGTTTAATGGTGGTCCGGAGTCCGTGTGGGATGAGTTGGTTACGGAGGCATGCACTGAGGAAGCAAATGTGGCTGTGGTACCGAGTTTGTTTCACGACATGGTTAAAGAGCTTCAGGGCAGAGGAAATGACCTGGGAGTTGCAGTGGGAGAGGGACTCCCTGAGATTCTTGTAGAGAGAGGAGGAAATGTTCTTCAAGTCAGGCATCCTTGCAAGAGGATTCGCAGTAGGGTTAAAGTCAACGAGGTAAAAGCAATAACTGCAGATGCTGGAAACCAGATTTTGGATCAGTGGTGCTGGAAGAGCACAGCAATTCAGGCAGCATCCAACGAGCAGCGAAATCGACGTTTCAGGCAAAAGCCCTTCACCAGGAATAAAGGCAAAGAGCCTGAATTGTGGAGAGATAAGCTAGGGGAGGGTGAGGGTGGGGAGAGTGTAGCATAGAGTACAATGGGTGAGTGGGGGAGGAGATGAAGGTGATAGGTCAGGGAGGAGAGGGTGGAGTGGATAGGTGGAAAAGGAGCT
>NC_057742.1:28839630-28916948 GCF_004010195.1 Chiloscyllium plagiosum | reverse complement strand
TCCTCAGTGAGTGGGAGGTCCGGGGGGATGGTGAAAACTCGGCAGGGCTGGGAGCTGGGATCTGGTGTGGGTGTGGAGCGGGGAGTGGGGGGGTGGAGCCAGTAACCAGAGTGGGTGTGATGGTGGGGGTAATGGGGGTGGAGTCATGAGCAGGGGTAGTGTTCCCCTCGGGGTTCTGGGGGGTGGGGATAGTGACAGTGCGGTCTGTGGGGGGCGTGTCAGCAGAATGCAGGTGAGTGGCACTGGTGGGGGGGAAGTGGTGGTGACCACAGCAGTAGGGGTGGTGGAAGTCACTGAGCGTGTGGCATCAGCGATGATGTGAGGGGCGGAAGTGATGTTTTTACTGATTTGAATGATCAGAGTAAATGGCAGAGGAGGTCCAAGGGCAGAAAGGCCAATTCCTATTTTATGTGCCTATGTGATTTATAAGTTAGAATCATTGAATGTAGCAATTTGGACCATCGAGTCCACCCTCAGAACATCCCAACCAGACACACCCCCTACCCTATCCCTGTAACCCTGCATAGCCATGGCTAATCCAATTAAGCTACACATTCCTGGAACGAATGGGTAATTTGGCACGGCCAATCCACCTAACATGCACATTTTTGGACTGTAGGAGGAAACCAGAGTACCCAGCAGAAACCCATGTAGACATATGGAGAATGTGCAACCTCCACACAGACAGTTGTCTGAGAGTGGAATTGAACTTGGGTCCTGGTGCTGTAAGGCAGTCGTGCTAACCACTGAGCCACCATGCTGACCTAATGCCTCATCTAAAAATTAGACAAGTCAATAGAGACACAAAATGAAATATGAACTAAAAAGACTTTGATTATGCCATAATCGTCTTTACAGTCTGATGCTTGTTAATCTCTTTGCCATGCCATCTTTCTTTCTGTACAATCTGGCACAAAATCAATATTTTAAGATTGCATTTTTTAAAATCAAATTAATATCCAGGGCAAATAAACTCTGCTACAGATTCTTTAAAGATATGGGGAGATTGGTTTGAGTATAGGATCATAGTTAAATCTCATAAATCTACGGATTTCACTGGGATAGGATTGAAGGCAGCGAAAACATTTTGGGTCTGCAACATGTAATTAAGGTAGCTAAAAAGCCAAATTAGAACTCCTTTAAATGGCTGTTAAGCACTGGTGGCAGTGGTACTGCAGCTACCTCTGGGCCAGAAGGTCTGGTTTCATGTTCTACCTGTCACGGAGAGTGTTATAATATATCTGAAGAGGTCGATTTGAAGAAAAGCCTTTTTAACCCTCCATGCTTGAATTGACAGCTACAGCACCCATTTCTAATCTGTCAGCAACATGCTAGGGTCACTGACGTAAGTGCACAATGGGAAGAGCTACTTTAGTGAAACTGATAACGTTGATCAGTGAAATAACAACAGCTTCCGGCCAGGACCATGACCACCTTTTCCAAGCATTTATTCTGCCAGAATGCAATAATTTATTGACACAAGATTGCCAACTTCTAGAAAGGCACTTCTGCTGTTAAACACTTCAGTCAATTCAACACTTTCCAGCCGCAAGCCATTGTGATAGCATGAGAATAGAGTATACAGCTCTACCTTGCAGCTCTGGTGAACGGTGACAACAGAAATGACACCACCAGTATGTTCTCCAGTTTCAGTCTCTGCTCAATGCTGTATTCCATTAAAGAGTCATTTTCAATTCAGAGTGTTGACTTTGTTTCCCTCACCACAGGTGCTGCTGAACCTACTGCCTTTCTCTGGCATGTTGTTTCTTTTCTATATTTTCAGCACCTGCAGTATTTTTTTCTATATCAGTTATGTTACCCACTGCATATTGGGCAGATGGGATGGATCCCAAAATCAAACTGGAAGGAAGTGAGACCTCCAAACCGGCCTATAATCGAGGGGTCACTCTCTTGACATATCTACACATCAGTGCATAGAAGATTGAATCTCTTGTATCAGTTTCCTGGTGATATCTTCAGCCTGCAACAACACCTTCCAGTAGAACAGGTGGGCATGCAATGCCAGGGCCTATAATGTATTTATCACCCGAGGGCCTTCCCCAGGCTTTGTCTCTCATCAAATTGTTTTCCCTCTTCTGCAGGTAGAGAAATGAGAGTTGTGAATGGTTGAATTAGGTTGTGTGCAGAAAAGCACAATATTTGTAGAGGTTGGTACAAGAGGAAATAGAATAAGGGTGACCATTTAGAAAGGGATGTGAAGTTTTTGCAGAGAGAGGAATGAGTGGAACTGCCTCAAGAATGGTGGGCTGGTCAGAATATAGAGTTATATCACCTGAAAGGGTTATGTCACCTGCCGTGAACTCCTGCGGTCCAAGATCCTCTTGGTGCATTTTCTCACATTGGAGGGATCACAATCATGCTTTTGACTTCCTCAGCCACTTTCATCAAACCTGTTTCATAGAAAAGGATAGTCTTTTCAATAGTCCTTGGGAGAACAACCGCACCCCAGTACCTCCAGTCCCACAACAGGATCCTTGAATCATGCTGTAGTCTGATGAAACAAAGTTCTTCCTTGGACAGAATAGGTGTTTCATCCTACCCAACTTCCCTAATTTACAAGAAAATCCCAAGAAGCAGTGGCTGTAGAAAACGGTGACTGTCTTGGAAAAGTGAATCCTTCGCTTTTCAGAAACCCAACACACAAAATTGACCTGGTATTCTGATAGAGACTAAATTGATAAATTTCTGTCCATACATGAAGGCTTTCCTTGACAACCACCTTTTATGGTGATGCTGTTGAAAGTGTCTTTCACACCTTGAGTGAAGTACATTGCCCATTCACCGTAATGATCTGGCTGAAGATTCTGGTAGCAAAGTAGTAGTTATGAAAAACAGAAATGGGCTTGACAGTAGTACAGATCCCGCACTATGTAAAATAATAGAGATCCAGGATCTGAATGAAGGTGGGACCTAGCCAACCCCCGGTTTCTGAATTTGACTGTTGAATTCTTGGATGGCCCGTTTATATCAGGTCCGGTCTAATTAATGGAGACCAGGAATGATTTCTGGCTTTGTTTGTCATAAGAATCAGTACATTGGGTCATTTTCAGTCAAGATTAGTGTGTTTTCAGTTGAAGTAGGTGGGCTGAATTGCAGTATAAAACATTTGCCATGCAAGTGTGTATCATAGGTGTGGAAACAAGCCATTTGGCCCAACAAGTTCACACTGACCCTCTGAAGAGCATCCCACCCAGACCCATCCTCTCACCCTATCCCTATAATCCTGCATTTCCCGTGGCCAACGAACCTAACCTACATTATAGGCAATTTAGCATGGCCAATCCACCCGACTTGCACATCTTTAAACTGAAGTAAGTGGCACGTTTGGCTTCATCATTCTATAGGTATAGCTTTAAAGATAGGTTTGATCTGATCCAGGCTTTATGCAGGCAGGCAACAGACAGTGGGATCCTAGGTTTTATCCAAATTTCAAATTCTCACTGTACACTTGGAAGGACTATAACATTAAATCATGGAGAAGAGTAATGTAACTGTAGTTGTTTCTTCGTAGTTTATAGCTTAATCTCTACAATGTTGCACAAGTTGTATTTCTTTTTAAATAGAATTTCCAGTCTTTCAGCTTCAGAGGTGGCACTTGGAGGAAAAAGGCAGTTTTTAGGGCTAAGAGAACTCCTCTTTTGAGGTGGTATGTAAGATTGTGGGAGGAAGCATTCTTTTCATTGACTACAGTCTGCAACATTGAAAGAAATGAGAAAGTTGTTATCTGGTGTGTGAAAAGGTGTAATTTGTGATTATGTATATAATGAAAGAAAAGGAATTCCTAGATTGTTGGTGCATCACGTACTGACCCACATTTAGTAAAACATGAATGCTCTGGTCTTACGTTTTACTGTTCGCTATGTAAAATTGTTGTTTAAAATTGGTGGTTGCTGAAAGGAAAGATTTCCCTGCCTTGCTGTATATTTTATCACAAATGTGGTGTAAATATAGATTTATCAGAACTGTAAGGTGAAAGAACTAGGTGGATTCTTGTCCAATGAGTGTTACTATTTGAAATGAAGCTTTGACATGCTTCATTGTAACTGAAATTGCTGAAAAGGTCTGGAAGAGAAGTTAAATTGGTTTCGTTTAAACAGGATTTTGCATATGGTTCTGGGTGCCATATTTTAGGAAGGATATAAAGTCATTACAGTAGAATGCAAAAAAGATTGATAAGAATGATTCCAGCGATGAGGAATTGTAGGTACAATTGGGTTGGTGATGTCATTTCCTGTGGTGTTATCATTTCCTATGGTGATTGTCATTTCCTGTTTTCTCAGGGGGTGGTAAATGGGATCCAAGTCAATGTGTTTGTTGATGCATGCTTCTAGGAATTCTCGTGCGTGTCTCTGTTTGGATTGTCATAGGATGGAACTGTTGTCCCAGTCGAGTAGTGTTCTTCCTCATCTTTATCTAAAGATACTAGTGAGAGTGAGTCATGTCTTTTTGTGGCTAGTTGATATTCATATATCCTGGTGACTAATTTTCTGCCTGTTTGTGCAATTTGTGTTTGTTAGTTATTGCAAGGTATTTTGTAAATGACGTTAGTTTTGCTTGTTGTCTGTATAGGGTCTTTCAAGTTCATTAGCTGCTGTTTTAGTGTGTTGGTGGGTTTGTGGGCTACCAGGGATAGCCACCAGAACATGAACATCAACTAGCTACAAAAAGACCTGACCCACTGTCACTAGTATCCTTACATACAGATGAGGAATGACACCACTTTGACTGGGACAATACATCCATCCTAGGAAAAGCCAAACGGACACGCACAAGAATTCCTAGAAGCATAGCAATCCAAACAGAACTCTGTCAACAAACACATTGACTTGGATCCTATTTATTATCCCCTGAGAAAAAGAACAGGAAATGACATCACTGTAGGACATTCCATCACCAACCCAAGGAAACCCAAACATATAACTAGAAAGCGGGCTACACCAGTGCTTCATCTGCAAGCTCACTGAAGATGTTACCTAGTATGGTGACGAAACGTCTGAAAACAAACTTTGCAGCTCAGCGAGTAAACCTACAACCAGAACCTCAACCTGAAATACAAATCTTCGCTGTTCTGTGATTTTAAGAGTCAAATCTGTCAAGTTTTTTTTCACATTTGTTCATGGGATGCAAGTCATTAGCATTTATTGTTCATTCTTGATTGCTCTCAAAGGTGATGTAGTTCATATTGTATGTCGGCATCTGAGTGCTGTACGAACAGAGTTCCAATGTTTGACCAAGTGATTATAAAGGAACAGTGATATAGTTCCAAGTTAGTCTGTGCATGACTTGGAGGGCAACCTGCGAATGATGGTGTTGCTTGAGTCTGCTGCCTTAGGTTTTTCTTCTCCATGATAGAGATTGCAGGCTTGGTGTGCAATTGAAGGAGGCTGGGTGAGTTACTGCAGTGCCTTTGTGTGTTATTTATGGACAGTAGGAATGCCTATGGTGCTGTATGGGATACTGGTCAAGCAGGCTTTCTCTTGAGAAATTTGAGGGCTGCATTGATCCAGACTAGTGGGGAGTATTCATCAGACCTCTGACTTTTGTACCTTTGTAGAATGTAAAGGTCAGTCACATGTTACAGAATTTATAGCCTTTAGCTTGCTTTTACAGATACAGTATTTATATAACAGGACAGTTCATGTTCTACAGTGGTAATGCCCAGGATGTTGATCCCTGGGATTCACGATGTAATGCTATTGAATATTATTAGGAGTCAGTTAGATTCTCTCCTGCTGTAAATAGCCATCGTTTGGTACTTATGCGGCACAAATGTTACTTGCCATTATCAGTCTAGGCTTGAATGTTGTTTAGATTTGCAAGTGGGCATTGACTGATTCAGTACCTGAGGAGCTGTGAATGATACAAAACAATGAACAATATCAGCAAACATCCTCAATTCAGTGATAAGAGGGAAAGTCATTAATAAAGCAACTGAAAATGTTTGGACTTAGGAAACTACTCTGAGGAACTCCTGTAGTGATGTCTTAGGAATGAACTGTGTTATCCAACAACCACCTTCCTTTGTGCTAGATATGATTCCCATCCAGAGGAATGTTTTCTCAATGATTTCAGTTTTGCATGAGCTCCTTGATGCTACTCTCAGTCAAGTAGTGCGTGAATGGCAAGGGTATTCACTTTCACATCACCTCTGGAGTTTGACTGTTTTGCACACATTTGGACCAAGACTGTGAGTGGTAGTGATAGAATCCCCCAAACTGAGCAGGTTATTGTTGAGTAGGTGTCTCTTTTTAATACTGTCAATGATACCTTCTTTCACTGTAATGATTGCAAATGGGCTGATGCGGATGGATGGCAAGGTAAAAGGTAAAATCACTATAGTCCTAATGTACCATAAGGCTTCTTTCTCAGAGAGAAAGAGATGACTGGTGGTGAGTTAAACCTAAAGGTCACCATGCCTCAGATCAGGGCGAGTTTGAGAAGGTGGAATCTTCAAGTGACCTCAGCTGCTACAGAAATTGGACCTGCGTTACTGATAGTACTTTGCATCACAAACCAGTTGTCCTGTCAACTGAGCTAACCATCAGTTACTTCCAGAGAGTTTCTTTTGATTTCTAATTGACCTCAGGAAAGTATAACCAGTTGCATGGACAGCTGCTCTTTGAAGGAATAAAAGAGTACACAAGGTTTAAATCTCGTAATATTTCTCAATTTAGTTGATAAAACAATTACGCTGTTTGAGATTTCTGAAAAGGTGTCCAATTTAACTTGTTTATAGTGCATTTAGTCTCAATATCAAGCAAAATGCTTGTTTCTTATTTCCTTCTTTTGAATTGTGTATTGATCCTAATGATTCTGACTTGTGGATTTTAACACAACAGTCAAAAATTAATTGTCTTTTTGGATGATCTTCTTCCTGGATAGGTCTCAGACTGAATTGAGTGATTTTGGGAGTGCTGCAGACCTGTATGGACTTGTTTCCAATATTTTAGAAGAACCTGATCAATCACAATCCCTGTTTGTTGAAGGGTATGTTCTTATATATGAGTATTTTGGTTAATAAATGAAATATGTGTAATCTTCAATATCTGCAGGGGATTGGGACATGGATCTCCACACATAAAACCACAGATAACATTAGAATGGGAATAGCCTGAACCTATGCTGGCGAAGCTGGAAATACCACTGGATCTGTCGGGACCTGTTAATGAGTTGGGGGTGGAGGGGGAGATGTCTGGGTTTTATCTCATAGTTATAATGAGGACCAAGTGTAAACCATTTTTGAGTGATGAGTGCTCCTTGTAGTTTGACCTTCTGCGAGTATTGGACCCCTAGTAGCTGAACAGTCTACTCTTGTCACTGTGAATTGGGCATAAGGAGAAGTACAAGACTATTTTTACTGAATTTCTTAGTACCTTAATGCTTTGACCTCCCTAATTGTTACAACTGTATTGCTGCAATGAATTATAATAGTGCAGAGAATATTGCCTACATTTCTCCATTGCTGTGATGTAGTGCATTGGATGCCTAGTTTGCTGTTACATCATGCCAAACAAAATACAATTTTGCAATGCATATTATCCTTTAAGACTATTTTAACTGTTACCTAATCTTTTCCTTGCAACATATCTTTTGTTTCAGAAATACTTCTTCTAATTTACTAAGATCAATATGGTCTTCCACAACCTGTAGATATACAGAACATCTAGATCATTCATCTGAGTCGAAGAAGCCCGTGGATACACCATATTCACAATCCGTTTTTAATACAAAAGAATCCATAGCAACCTCTGACAAACAACAGTACCAGCAGGATAGTCATTCAACCTCCCAGCAGAAAATAAATATGGAAGATTTTTTAGGATTTGATGACTTGGATCTTACAGAGCAATGGATATTTCCTTCAAAGAAAGAAGCTACTGATTGCAGTCCTTTTCAGTCCACGGATACAAACAAGATGAATTTTCAGGAGTTTCCTTATGTGAAGAATTGTTCTAAACTTCAGGTAGGGTTATCAGTATCAGGTAGAGAACCAGGAACAGATATACACATGTATGGCAGGGATGGGGGAGATTTTAAAGAAGTTGGTACTCCATCCAGTCAGACATCCACAGAACTGTTTCCTTTCTTGCATAATTCCAGAAACTGTTACAACAGTAATACTGGTAATAGATACATGGAGCAACTACATGGCAGTAAATTCAGACAAAACAAATTTGTGAATTTTAATATAGCAGATGGAAAGACCTCTTCTGATTGTATATCAGAATTACCAGTGATAGAAATGGAAACCTGCAGTAGAGTGCCAAAAGGGAAACAAGCACAAAAGGGGTTTGATGAATTAAACATTGACCAGCATACTTTAAAATACTGTGTAAAATCATCCTCTGGTTTGAGTGAAAAACAACTTTCAAAGGAAATGGGATTAACTAGTGATTTGGGGCAAAAATGCACATCTGAATGTGGAAGAAATCCACATACATTTTGCCCAATTAGAAGTGACTTTGAGAAGGCCTTTGAAAAGCAACAACATTCTAGTTATGATCATTTCTCACAGCAATCTGATTATGTTCAGCCATTAAATACTTTACCTGTATCTGTGTATTCTGGAGAGACTTACCAAAACAGACAATCCTGGACAAAATTAACTCCTTCTGGTTCTGATACTGCAACCACAACTTCCTTTGTGAAAGCAGACAACTCATCAGACCTCAATAATCAAGTGTCACCTGCCTCTAAAACATCATCCCATTCTTTCGGTCCATCTTCTCATCAGTCTTCCTTGCCTTTTTCTCAAAATAGTAGTGCTTACTTCCAGAGGCCCACAGGAATTTATAGTCAGGATAACCATTCTAAGATTTCTGGTAGTGAATTTGCATATAATGTGGAACGGGTTCAGTCAGGTACGCATGTTGAAGGGCAGAACAAAGCTACTGGAGATATGTACTTTGAATCACCCATTGAGAAGAATTGTCAAAATGGAAAGCAAGTAAATGGATTCCATGGGAGTTCATCAACTCAGCAATATGTTGCAAACAAATATCCTACTTACCAAACTAAACAGCAAAACTGCCATTATGATCTAAATGAAGATGTGAAAAAAAAGGATGATGAATTCTCCCAGAGCATGTACAGAGATTTGCTAGGTGCTCAGTCTTACTATTATAATAATCACAATTCCCAACAAGGAGCTGGAGACAGCACCAGTGTAGCAAATTATATGACTCGTTCATCAGCTTCTTTTTCAAGTCCCTACATGATGGGTGATTTTAGACGGAACCATAATGTGTCACAACTTGGTACACGTAGCGTTGCTTCGGGAACTAACCTTCAGTTTGGTCACCCTGTTGTTTCATTAATGGATCCCAGTGAATTATTTCCTTATGAGGAATTCAGTCACTTGTATCCCCTTTTCAATGATATGTTTTATGGTGATGCATCCCTTTATGGATTTATACCACCATTTGGATTTCCAAGACCTATGAAAAATCGAAGCGGCCCAGCAAATGAACTTCACATTCGATTGGAAGAGTGCTATGAACAATGGAGGGCTTTGGAAAAAGAAAGAAAAAAGGTAAATAGGTTTGTTGAAAGTTTACTTAGTTTCATTTAAAATTTTTAGCATTCTTGATTCTTTTTTGACAGAAGGAAGGTAATGGTTTTGTCATACATTTGTTTGGCTTTACTTATAATAAATCTCGAATTTTGTCAACTTGGAAACACATCCTCCTTGTTTGACTTGTTCAGAGAAGTCAATTAAAAGGACCATCCCAAATTATCTTGGTTTAAAATAATGAAACATGTCATCTTGCAAGTGATCGATAATTGCTCAAGAATTCTGAGAACTCATATAACACAGGCTGGAGGCACAGATTTCATCTGACCATGTAACAAACATGAGGTTTGTGTCATCCAGTAAAGGGGAGCTTTATTAGCAGGCTATTGGGGGGAAGAGTTGCAGGTTTAGATTTCAGAAATGCAGAAGACTGGATTTATCTCAAGATCTTGCTAATAGCTTTTGTCTTCACGACCTGGCTTTGGCCATCCAAATTATTAAGTCATAACCAGGGAGCAAAGAGGCAAGAGTGATCAGGAAGATGCTGAAGGAGTGGTCAAGGGAAGTAGGACATCACTGATGTAGCCAGGATGTGGAGGAGCCAGTGTTAGACTGGGGTAGACAAAGTTAAACATCACACAACACCAGGTTATAGTCCAACAAGTTTATTTGGAAGAACTAGCTTTCAGAGCACTACTCCTTTATCAGGTGGTTGTCCTATTGTACTTAACTGATGAAGGAGCAGCGCTCCAAAAGCTAGTGCTTCCAAATAAACCTGTTGGACTGTAACCTAGTGCTGTGTGATTTTTAACTTTGTCACTGATATAAACAGTATTGTCTCTATTTAGCTGCTGGGAAACTCAGATGACTGATTTGATTATGTCTGAAAAATCCACAGCATGTACTCTTTATGCTCCTCCTGTGATTTAATTGATCACTGTTCCCTATTGCTGCCCTTAATCCTGGAAGTAGGGATTCTAAACAATTTAACATCCCATTTGACCCAAACGCACTGTATTAGGGCCTTATAAATTCCTCCTTTTGAGCACCCACACTCTTCATGTCATGCAACCCCTACACGTCCCCAGGTAGCTTTTGGTGTGGCACTTCTGACTCTGGAAAATTAACAATACTAGCTAGGCTAATGTAAGAACAAAACATCTGTGGAGAGTGAAACACCTTAATGTTTTGAATCCAATATGACTCTTCAGTCTGAAAAAGTCAAATTAGACTCAAAACGTTAACTGTCTTTCTCTGTCTTCATAACTGCTGCCAGACCTCCTGAGATGCCCCAGCACTTTGTTTTTATTTCACACTTCCAGAATCCGCAGTATTTGGCTTTTATTAAAATAAACTATCAACCACTAACATAATCATTTCTTCAAAATTCTTTAGTCAGATAATCCAACAGCCTGTGCTTCCTAAATTCCAGCTGGGATTGTCTAATCACTCCCCCTCATCCCTAATATTAGTTTTGCATCGCCTTTCCTCTGAGTCACATTGAAGTAGCACGCATATAATCTTTGAGGTTTGATTTCTTCTGCCATTTAAATATTGGAAACAAATAACCTTCCTGTAAGCCATAGGAATGATTCCAGAACTGACATGTTCCACATATGATCCAGGGATTCAAAGTACATTTCTCACTTAGTTCAACATGTAGTTACCTGGTCTGGCACTCCATCAGATGTTGACAATGAATTACAGTGAGAGCTGTTTTGATATCCCCTAAAAACAGACACCTGTGAAACACAAAGAGTATTGACAGTTTCACATAACCTTTAACAGCATAGACTGCCTCTTGAAATTTCAGACTCTGGCAAATTATGAATGACTGACCGCCTTTGATGTATCGAGTCCTCCAGCATAAAATGGACAGGCAAGTAAAAGTCTGTAATAGGTGACAAAACACAGCCTTTTTTTTTGTAAGAGTGGTGAGAGTATGAAGCTCACTATTACAGAGATTATTTGAAATAAATAATGTCTCTGCATTTAAAGAACAAAGTGAAACGTGAGGAGGAAGAGAAGGTCATGATTGATCCTGATGAGGAAAGATGAGAGAGGCTAACATGAAGCATGAATACTTGCATGATGATGTTTGTACTCTCTCTGCATAAAGACAGAACACCTTGTATATCTAAGATTCAGTGTTTGATATTCCTAATACAGAAAAAGGAGCAGTTATTTACTGCAATGGGTGCTGGATAACAGGTCTCCTTTTCTTTCCATGTTTAGCACAGCTGGAAAAATCCCACTTCTCAAGTTTACATTGCCCCTTAAATGGTTATTCAAATTTTCGTTTATTAGCTCGCAAAGTTTTAATTCCGTTCCTTTCTTTGCCCAGTCTGGCATCTTTTAGTGTTAGACCAATGAGAGGTTTTCTGGGGTCAGTTCTCATTCTTGCACAAGTGGTGAGTCTTCCAGGTTTGTTTCAGTTCCTTATGAATTTATTCTTTTCAAACCAAGCACGAACTCCCAACTATCTGCTTGATGAGCAACATAGACTTGCAGCCTCTGACCGCTCTTTCTCTTTTGGATCCTGGAAGATTACCAGTCTGTGATTTTTCAGGAATATCTTGAAACATTTAGAAGACAATTACATCTATGAGCAGAATTAGGCCATTCAGCCCATTGAGGCTGCTCCATCATTTGATCATGGTTGATATTTTTCTCAAACCCGTACTCCTAACTTGTTCCCATAAGTTTTGATCCCCTTATCCTGTCAAAGTCCACTTCCTAGAAATGTAAACCATGGACCCTGTGGTGGAAATGTTGATGAGCAATCCGAGAGAATTTCAAACTGCATGTTTACCACATGATATTTTCAGTACTTTGCTTGAACTTTCAAAACTCCCACAATCCCATTATCAGTGCACACTGTCTGGTGATTGTGGCCATGTTTCCAGTAAAACAATTTGAGCTGAGCTAATATCTTTAGACAACCTGTTATGTTATGACAGGTGGGGCTTGAATCCAGGCCTCTTGGCTCAGAGCTTTGGACAATACCACTAGACCACCAGAACCCTACAAGCTGTTTGCAATCTCTAACAGTTAAGACACCTCAGCTGTCAGGCAGACTTCAAAACAGGTCATATAATTGCATTAATTTTACCTTGAGTTAACGATACAGTCTTAGGCATAACAGTCTTTGGTTCTGTTCGCCGAGCTGGGAATTTGTGTTGTAGACGTTTCGTCTCCTGTCTAGGTGACATCCTCAGTACTGTGTGCAGATTTAGTCTCCTTACTTAAGAAAGGATCTACTGGCACTGGAGGGGATGCAGAAGAGGTTCACTAGGTTGATTCCAGACTTGAGGGTGTTGCCTTATGAGGAGAGGATGGAAACATATATAATTATGAAGGTAATTGATAAAATAGAAATAGATAGGATGTTTCCACTGGCAGGTGAAACTAGGACAAGAGAACTTGGCCTCAAGATTAGAAAAGCAGGTTTAGAACTCAACTAAGAAGGAACTTCTTCACCCAGAGGGTTGTTAATCTATGAAAGTCCTTGCCCAGGGAAATAGTTGACACTACTTTAGTAATCGCTTTTAAAGCTAAGGTAGATACTTTTTTGAAAAATAAAATGAATTAAGGGATATGGTGAAAATGCGGGTAAGTGGAGCTGAGTCCACGAAAAGACTAGCCATGATCTTATTGAGTGGCGGAGCAGGCTCGAAGGGCCAGACAGCCTACTCCTGCTCCTAGTTCTTATACTCTATATACTCCATGACGAGGACCTTGAGGCCCTTCGTTTTTCCTCTGTTGCAGACCCAACCTGCTCCCCCTTCACTGACACTCTCATCCAACTGGCAAAACTGGTTCTCACCCTTAACATCTTTTCCTTCCAATCTTCCCACTTCCTACAAACCAGAGGGGTAGCTAGCCATGGATACCTGCACGGGTCCAAGCTATGCCTGCCTTTTTGTAGGGTGCATGGAACAGTCCTTTCTCTGCAGCTACACTGGCACCTTACCCCATCTTTTCCTTCACTACGTTGATGACTCTATCAGCACTGCCTCATACTCCCACGAGAAGCTCAAACAGTTCATCCACTTCACCCATACCTTCTACCCTGACCACAAATTCACCTGGACCATTTCTGACACCTTCCTCCCCTTCCTGAATGTCTCTGTCTCCATCTCTAGCAACTAACTCAGCACCGACATCTTTTACAAACCCACTGACTCCCATTGATCACAACTCCTACCTTGATTACAACTCTTCCCATCCCTCCCACAAATATGTGATTCCATACTCCCAATTCTTCTGCTCCACCATGTCTGCTCCTAGGATGAGCAATTCCACTCCAGCACATTCCAAATGCCCTCCTTTCTCAAGGCCCACAATCACCTCTCCCTTGTGATCAACAATGCCCTCAAATTGCATATCCTCATTTCCTGCACCTCTGTCCTCAAACGTAACCCACCCTCTCAAACCACAACAGTGATAGAGTCCCCCAGCCCTTACATTCTACCCCACTAATCTCCAAGTTCAGTGCATCATCCTCTACCACTTCCACCACCTGCAGTCTGACCCCACCCCCCACCAAAATGATAGTTCTCTCCTCAACTGTATCTCTTTTTTTGCAGGGACTGTTCCTCCATGACTCCCTTGTTAGGACCACACTCCCAACTGATCCCTCCTCCATTCTTGGTACCTTCCCCTGCGGCCGCAACAGGTGCAAAATATGCCCTCACATCTCATCCAAGGCCCCAAAGAATCATTCCAAGTCCGGCAGAGATTCACGTGCATTTCCTCTAAACTGATTTATTGCATCTGTTGTTCCCAATGTGGTCTCCTCTGCATTGGAGAGACCAAGCGCAAACTTGGGAACTGGTTCAGGGAACATTTATGGCCCGTATGCTCCAAGCAACTCCACTTCCAGTTGCCAGCCATTTTAACTCACCCAACAACATGTCCATCCTGGTCCTCCTCCACCATCAACGCAAGGTTACATGCAAACTGGAGGAAGAACGCCTAATCTTCCGCATCAGGAACTTAAAACCATATGGCCTTAACATTAGAATTCACCAGCTTCGAAATCTCCCCACCCCCCACCTCAACCCATGTCCAGCCCTCCCTCTCCACCCTGCTCCCTTCACCTGACCCTACCTGTCCATTTTCCTTCCCACCTCTGTTCCATCCTTCCCACTGACCAATCACAACTGCGTCCTACACGCATCCACCTATCACCATCCCAGCCCCACCCCCTCTATTTATTTTGCAGCCCCCTTCCCCTTCCTCACTCCTGATGAAAGGATCTGATGTGAAACGTCGAGTCCCCTTCTCCTCTGATGCTGCCTGACCTGTTGTGCTTTTTCCAGTTCAACACTGACTCTCCCAGCATCTGCAGTTCTCATTATGTCCAAGAAGATGAATCTCCTCTTGTGCATGACAGAGCTAAGCAGATTATTGTGGTCACATTTGGTTTATTATGTGTGGAAGAATAGCAGCTTGTATTAATTTTGTTTCTATTTACTTTTGCTTGCTGTAAATGAAAGATCATCTTTGGAATTGTGCCATTGCTTGCCTGCAGTTCTGAAGGATCACTGGATCTGAAACGTTAACTCTGCCTTCTCTCGACAGGTGCTGCCAGATCTGCTGAGTTCTTCCACCAGTTTCGATTTTTGTTTCTGATTTCCAGCATTGCAGTTCTTTGTGTTTTTTTAATGTTTTTGCGATTGTCCCGTAGAGGAACATGACAATGCAGATCAACAGTGGGCACTGGATACAGAGTAGCAGTGACTGAGGGTATTTAGATAGGATGTAAACATAGGGCAAATAAACTGGACTGGTGGTTAACAGTGACTTAATTGAGAAAATGGTGTATTCACGAGTTGAGTGTCAGCCATGCTGGCTATGTGCTGTGAGCAGTGTGGCTTTGAGGCTACTGTGCCATTTCATTACTGGTGAGGGGAATACCAAATTGCCAACATTTGTCCACACACACAATGACTCTTTTAAAGATGGTGAAGGCATCAGGAATGCCTGTCTCCTGCCAGATATCGAGCAAGTCGAGTTGTTTCAGGAATTATTCAAGTAGGATGGGGCTAGAATCAGGCTGAAGGAGTGCTATAGGTGTGTGGTAACTCCATTTGCCTTTCTTATTACCTACTATACTTGCATACTAGTTGATAGCTTCGTGGTAATGCCACTGGACAGGTAATTTACAGGTCCAGGCTAATACAATCCAGAATTGAAAGATAGTCAAAAGGACTAATGTGTCTTAGCAAAGAAATTCTGTTTATTCAGAACTAGCCTGTGACTCCAGAAGCATACCCACTTAACTTGTCTGAAAGGTAATTAAGGATATGCAACAAGCACTGTCTGAATTAATAAAAGAAACTGTGACCAGAAATAGGTTATTTGGCCCTCAATCCTGCCTCTCCATTCTGTAAGATCATGGCTGATTTGATTGTAGCGTAAAGTCAGTCTTTCTGCTTGTCCTTGTAAGACTTGACTTATAGAGGTTTACAAAATTATGAGGGGCATGAATACGATAAATAGACAAAGTCTTTTCCCTGGGGTTGGGGAGTCCAGAACGAGAGGGCATAGGTTTAGGGTGAGAGGGGAAAGATATAAAAGAGACCTAAGGGGCAACTTTTTCACGCAGAGGGTGATACGTGTATGGAATGAGCTGCCAGATGATGTGGTGGAGGCTGGTACAATTGCAACATTTAAGAGGCATTTGGATGGGTATATGAATAGGAGGGGTTTGGAGGGATATGTGCCAGGTGCTGGCAGGTGGGACTAGATTGTTGGGATATCTGGTCGGCATGGACAGGTTGCACCGAAGGGTCTGTTTCCATGCTGTACATGTCTATGACTATGACTCCCTTGTCAATCAAAATCTAACTCAAACTTCAATATATTTGATCTAATGTCCACAGTTCTCAATGGAAAGGAATTCACAGAGAGGAAAAGCCTAAATGGGAGATCCCTTATTTTTAAAACATTTTCTAATTGCAGGAATCACAGGAAGAAGTACTCTCCTATCATCTGCCCTGTCAATATTTCTCATGATGTGGAAGAGCCGGTGTTGGACTGGGGTGGACAAAGTTAAAAACACACAACACTAGCTTATATGGAAGCACTAGCTATTGGAGCGCTGTTGATAAACTACCTAATGAAGGAGCTGCGCTTCGAAAGCTAGTGCTTCCAAATAAACTTGTTGGACTATAACGTGATGTTGTGTGATTTTTAACTAAACATTTCTCATGAGATGCTGTTACAAATTTAAATGGAATGGGCTAGAGACAAACTTTGGACATGTTAGGAATTAATTAGGAAACAGAAAACAAGATAATAACATAAGAACTGGAGTAGGAGAAGGCCACCTGGCCCTTTGAGCCTGCTCGGCCATTAAATAAGATATTGGATGATTTGTTCCTGGCTTCAGGACCACTTACCCGACCTCTCACCTTAACACTTAATTCCTTTACTGCTCACAAAATTTCTATCTTAGCTTTGAAAGCTTTTACTGAGAAAGCCACAGCTACGCCACTCGGCCGGGAATTCCATAGATTCACAACCCTCAGTGAAGAAGTTCCTTCTCAATTCAGTCCTAAATCCGCTGTCCCTAATTTTGAGGCTATGTCCTCTTGTCCTAGTTTCACCTGCCAGTGGAAACATCCTGTCTACTTCTATCTTATCTATTCCCTTAATAATTTTATATATTTCCATAGGAGCCCCTTTCATTCTTCTAAATTCCAATGAATATAATCCCAGTTTACTCAGTTATGTATTCCCCTTGGCAGTATCTTTAGAGTTCCTTAGGAGTCTCTATTGGTCTCGAAGTTTTCATTGTATTTATTAATAACTCAAACGGAGAGTCTGTCCAAATTGGCCAACAGCATTATATTTGCTGACATAGTGAGTGGATTGGGGCATATTAAGTTGCAAAGAGCCATTAATAGGTTTTAGCTTCTGGAAGTGTAAGATCATTCAGGTTGGACCAAAGGAAGGAATATTTTCTAAATTATAATAAGATGGAAACTTGAGGAACAGAGATATTTCAGGGTCTCCGTACAAAATTTTACTAAGAGCTGAATTTTTGCTCCCAGTTCAGGAACTTCCTGGCATTGATAACTTGAGCCACCAGAAGATTATTTCAATTTTAGTTCTGGAGGAGAAGGTGCTAAGAGGAGTTGGGTTTGCTATTGTTGAAAATAATTCAGGTGCAACTACAGGGAATTCTGGGTACAGAAGTGGGCTGCGTGCAAGATCCACCCTTATCCCAGCTTTAAAAAGATTGAGTTGAGAAACCACCCTTTTCTGTGTTAAACACTCCTTGTATCCCCTCAAGGTCCCGCATGCCCCTCTATTGACTCCCACATTTCCTCATACTCTACATGCTAACCTGTGTCCCTTTACCTACCTCCCACCTATTCTCATTTCTCCCATGCCAGTCAATGCTGCTATATCCATCCTATGACTCTTTGTAGCCCTGTGTCAAATTGTGCCAAATTAGGATTACCCTTTGCCCTTTCACCGAATAATCCACTATTTACCATTTAGTGTAATCTACCTTGATCAGATCTCAGAAGCCACACTGAGATTAAATAAAATGAAGTTCAAAGTGTTTTTTGATAACTTTGCTAATTAAAAATAAACACTCATTGATAAAAATCTATTCAATATATTTAAATTCCTTTTAAGTAATTAATCCCTTCTGAAAATAACCATATGCTTCATAGCCCCACATCAAAGTCTTTGGACTGAATTTAACCAGAAATCAGCTGTGTGTCAATTTTGGGGCATGTCATGAAGTGTTTCTCTCTTTGTGAGTTCAAGTGTTTTCATGCTATTCTCTGCAGCTCACCCCACTATGGACTAGATCCGTGTTGCATGCTGCTTGTGCTATTGTGTGCTCAGCCACTGTCAAGACTTGGGATCCCTGGTGCCAGTTTGAAAGCCCAGCTATGCACCATGTCAAGCACTGAAAGCCAGGAGCTGACTTTCGCAGTACATGGACTGGGACGGGAACAAAAAGGAAATGTTTATGTTGCACAAGTGGCATTTACTGACTCTTTATTGCAAGCACAAGTTTACATTTGCAAATGTATTGCTATTTTACATCATTACCTGTCGGATCTGGGAATGAAATTGCCTCACTATTATTGCTGGACTGTTAATCCAGACATCCAGGAAATGTTCTGGGGAGAGAGAGACAAAAATCTGAAAAAGTCCTGCTACAGCACATAGTAGAATTTGAAATCTTAAATTAAGAGTCTAACGACCATGAATCCATCAAAGAAGGAAAAAAACATCCATTTCGCTGATGTTCTTTAGGGAAGGAAACTGTCATGTTTACCTGGTCTGGCCTTCATGTGACTCCAGCCCCCTAGCAATGTAGTTGAATCTTAACTGCCCTATAGGCAATTAGGGATAAGCAATAAATGCTAGCCTAACCAGCAATGCCCTTATCCCACAAATGAATTATTTTTAAAAAAAATTGATACTAATTCTAACAGAAGTTGTAAGACCAACCTACACAGGTTACTTGACCATGCTGTCATTTCATCTCCAAACTCTAAGCAACTGCTTCATTACATATCGGAAAGCCTTCAAAAAGTTTTTTAAAAGTTTACTTCTATTTAACAACAGCAAATGCAGAGTAAAATAAGAGACTGCATATGCATCTGAGAACAGATTGGGACTGCTTACCTTTCAATCAACAATAGATTTTAAGTTGATGGATAATCACTGCATTCAGCTCACAACTGTAGGATCTGGGTGTCAATTAAATCATGCCTGGCTAACTTTGCAGTTCTCCATCTTGCAGAAGGGGTGATGGTCCTTCAGCTATTCAGTATCCATAACATCCCCTCGTTGCTTGTTCCACTTGTTCAGTGTAAAGCATGTTAGGATTATGTGGCACATGCTGTCTGGACTACACTTGCAATGAACTCAAAACTGAACCAAGCATCAGAACATCATCTTCATGAGGGCCACCATCTATTCCACGATGGTCCTGGTTGAAGAATGGTCCTCATTGTATTCATACTTGGCCTCAGTTAGACAGTCTGTAACAGAATCATCAGCCTTGTTGCAGAGAGCACTATATGTATCTTAGTAATCATGCTTGTAAGGTGTCAATTTGCTTTTGTTTTATGCTTGATACTTTCTCCCTTTTGTCTCACTTTAGGTATTATTATCAAAATAGATGTCCTGCACTGCCATCATGTATGCCTAGATATTCATCTCACCAAAGTCTTCCCCTTTCTGCTTCTCTAAAACTCTCTCCATAGCCCTAATTATTCAATTCACCAGGACACTGGTCTCAGCAAGGCTCAAAGGAAGCCTATCCTATTGAAACAACTCCCTTCTACCCAATACTAGTACCAGTGCTCCTTGAACTGAAACCTGCTCCACTCACACTGTCTTTAAGACAAGCATTGAACTCTTTGACCTTATTAGTCTAAGCCAGTTTAGTTTGGTTTCTAACTTCAAAATCTTACAGTAGAATCACTTTCCAGTCATATCAATGTTGTTAATACCAATACGGATGACGAGAACTCGATTCTTCTCTCCCAGTCCTAATTCCTCTCTCACCCTGAAAAGATATCCTTGATTCTAGCATTGGGAAGGGAATACAGCTCTCATGACTCACTCAAAGCTGCAGAAAAGAGTGTCTATCTCCCTAATCACATCGAAATGAAAGCAAAATACTGCAGATGCTGTAAATCTGAAACACAGACAATGCTAGAGAAACTTAGTAGGTCTGGCAGCATCTGTAAAGAGAGAAGAACACAGTTAATAGTGCAAATCCGGTATGACTTCTTCAGAACTATTGTCCCCTTCCACAACAATGTTTCTATTTCCTTTCTCCACTGATTGGTTTCTGTACCATAGTCCTTTGGTTAGTTTGCTCATTGACCACGCAGTCCCAACTCTCATCTATACAATTTGCAAGAATCTTGTGACAGTTGGACAATTGCAGAGAAAGGGGCTCCTCAAGGGCTGCAACCTGAGTTCCTATGTCCACCTCAACTATAATCACATCCTTGTCATTTGATCACAAACAAAGTTTGTATCCCACTCATGGAGCAAAGTGCCAAAGTAACTTTCCCCTGTCTGATGCAATGCAACATCTACAGACCAGACTCCAGCTCCTCATGTTGAACATGTAGTTACTGGAACTGCGAACATTTACTGCAGATGTGTTCGTTGTGGAACACCTTGGTATCCAGCAGCTTCCACATCCTACACCTGCAACACATTATCCAACTTGCTGTCTCTATCTGAATTTATTTATTATAAATTACATTACTGTAGAATTTCTGCTCTTCACACTTGAAGAATCTCTAATCTAACCACTTTATTATATGTTTTCCTTTTGTACATACTAGTATGAATCTTTAGGTTAAATAGAAAATAGTAAGAAAAAGTGGGAAAATATGAAAATGCATATCATTTGAGGGGAGATTAGGTACTAATGGCAAACAAGCGTCTCATAGCTCATTCTCATCTTGCCATTCAAAATCTTGTTGCAGAATCAAACAATTCTCAATCAAGAATCTTTTCCTTTTAATTTTGCCATATTTTCTCAACTGATTGGCTACATTGGTCAGAGGCAATGGTAAATGTTCCCTCTAAGCCGCTCCAAGGTTTGGTGTCAGCATGACTATCTCAGCATTGACTTCGATCCGTGCTGTGCATAGAACTCAGAGGCCCATATAGTTGGAAAGAAGATAATGCTACTAAGGGACTGAGAATTTGCATCCATAATACCCACTTGTCATTCACACTGAATTTACAGGTTTTGCCTCCTTCCTCACTGCGATAATAATAGATTGTGGAATGGGTCATGTAGCATTTGTCCTATAATGATAACCCTCAGGATTGTGCCAACAGTCAGCCTAGTAAAATTGCAAGAATTCATAGTCAGTTGTTTTCCTTTTAATTTGAAGAGATTGGGGATTTAAACACTTCGGTAGCATTGGAAATTTCAATTAGTTAATCCACTTCTTTCACATTTTATATCTACATTTAACAAATGCAAATGGCACATATCCAATGTGTCCCTGAGCCTATTCAAAAGAAGTCCCTTATCTCTCCCAAAGGGTGCCATACATCTTTAACTGACTGAGGCAACTAGACCTTTTGGACAAATGTCTGAAGCTCATTACTCCTATTTTCTAAATTCCACTAACAAATTTGCATCTGTTTGAGAGCAGCTATAGTTTTATGTGTGCAGATTTTTCCATGTATCATAGATATCTCCCTGGTGAAAATGATAGCCATTGGGTTCACTAGTGGGGCTTCTAAAATCGGAGCTCTGACACCATTATGACTAAATCAGAGATCTCTTCCATCTATGAAAATTCATGCCTAAATTAGTATGCAAGGATATAAAAAATTAAAATGTTAATGAAATGTTGATCTTTATTTCAAAGCGGCTAAAAAGAAGGGTGGAAGTAATATTGCAATTTGACAAATCTGCTCAGACTGCATATGGAGTACTGCTTTCTGTTCTGGGCAGCACTTAGAGAGGATGCAGAGATTCACCAGAACAGTACCACAACTGAAAGGGTTAAATTAAAGAAGGAAAGGTTGCATATACCAAATTACTGTTTCCTTAAGTAACAAATATTATAGATTATCTTATTGAGATGTTTAGAATGATTAAATAATTTAATAGGACAGGTGGTGATAAAACTATAAAATGAACTATTTCCTTTGATAAAGCATCCAGACAAAGGAATATAAGCTTAACATTAAAGTTCAACCATTCGGTGGTGGTGTCAGGAAGCACATGTTTTCCCAGAAATGATAGTAGATACCTGAAATTTTTCCTTCAAGAAAACAAGTTTGAAAAAAATCAAAACTGAAAATGTAAAGATTATTAATAGTTAAATATATTAAGGATTATAGACTAAAGCCAAATAAATCTAATTGTGTTACAAAACAGTCTTGAATCTGGTGCAAAATAATGCTAAAACAAATAACAAGGTTTAAAAAATCAAGTCTAAAAGCTTTGTGTGTTAATACATGGAGTACTTGCAGTAAAGTAGATGATTAGCAGATCAAATATATATAAACGGTTATGATATAGTTGTGACTACAAGTCATAGCTGCAGGGTTGCCAAGCTTGGAATTTGAACATTCAGAGGTATTCATTATTCAGGAAGGACACAAAAAAGGAAAGGAGGTAAACTGGCATTGTTAGTAAAGAAAAGAATCAGTGCAGTAGTGATGCGGATATTAGCTCAGGAATCATGATGCTGAATCTGTACGGATGAAAATAAGAAAAGGGATGGAAATCATTATTTGGGATTGTCTATAGGCCTCGAAGTAATCATGGAGATCTAAGGGAAGGTATTAATCAATACATCAGAGATGCATGCAATGAGGGTACAACTGCAATTGTGGGTAACTTTAATTTACAGAGAGATTGGACAAACCAAACTAACAATGGCATCGTGGAGAAAATATCCCATTGTGTTACTTTTTTCAACCAAAATGTTGAACCAACTAGACTGGGTACTGTACAATGAGAAAAGATTAATTAACACTCTAGTGCAGACTCCCTTGGGGAAGAGTGACCATAATATAGAATTCTTCATTAAAATGGAGAGTGAAGTAGTCAAATCCGAATTTAGATTTTAAAAGCATCAGGATATGGGGCAAAAACAGCTGTATGAAATTGAGGTAGACGATCAACCATGATCATATTGAATGATAAAGGAAGTTCAAAGGGCCGAATGATCAAATTTTGCTCCAAGTTTCTGTTTTTATCAAATTGAATGATGGACCAGAATCAGTGGGGTGAGTGGCTTACTCCTTTTCCAATGTAATGTTAGCCAAACAATATTACTTACTTAGGCTAGTTAGCCTTGGAATATTTCTCAGGGAAGTAGACCCAATTTGAAGGTTTCCTTGCTTGCAATAATATTGATTTTGTTATAAAAAGCCAGAGAAATTCATGATGGTTTTTTTTTCCTATTACAAATAGAAAACATAAGTATTTATTGGCTTTCCTTTCACTTTAATGTGTTGCAAAAATGCTGTTGATTAATATTTTGTGGAATAAAGAATAATTACGTTGTTCTGCTATAACACGATAGTTGTATTCCTCTGCAACCTTGCACTATGGAAAAGCACGATAGAAAAAGCACTGTGGAAGATTGCTTATAGAAAATCGCTATAACCGTTTGGTAGAAAGTTCATGTTTTCCAAACAATGCCCACAATTTATCAGTCATGCTACAACACATTCGCATTGACGAAACGCGCATTATAGCAGAATGACCTGTAAATGAACAATCCTCTTTAGTTTATGTATATCAATAGAAATTTTCTATTTATGGAATAGAATTTTGCTACTGTTGTTCTTCATTATGTTGGTTTACCAGATTTAACAAGTAAAGTAAAACCAAATAAGGAGGATTGTGTGCCAACAGGAAGTCCATTTGAATTTCTGTCTATACATTTAGGTAGATGGAAAATCAGATGACTTTGATGCAGCCCACTAATAAGGAGTTCCAATAGGACGACTGCATGAACGATGAAATTCATTGTATAGATTTCACTTTGATTTATCTAAGTGTGTACATGCCAGATAAGGGGACAAATTCTTCAAGCACATAAACATTTACAGATTTTAAATATTATTTTGAAAAATTCAAACTTTCTGCACTATTTTAAAATATCCTTTGCATTTGAGTTTGTCTCATAGCAACAGTGAGGTGGATTTTCATATGTGTGATGTGAATCTGCATTTTTTTCTCCTCAAATTATACCAAACTTCAATTTTCCTTAATTCCAGTATTTAAAACAACTGTTAAGTGTTACATATTAATGTATTGTCATTGTAGGGCGCTTATCTTGCAGTATTTGATATTTTTCTTGAAGTATTCTGTTTCATCCTTTTATCATCAACAGTATTATACACTATAATTGGATAATCTTAAATTTGCTTTGTGTATTGCAGTATAATTTGAATTAATTTATGTTTATTCTGATAACTAGATTTAGATTAGATTAGATGACTTTACAGTGTGGAAACAGGCCCTTCGGCCCAACAAGTCCACACCGACCCGCCGAAGCGCAAACCACCCATACCCCTACATTTACCCCACACGGGGAGAATGTGCAAACTCCACACAGTCAGTCGCCTGAGGCGGGAACTGAACCCGGGTCTCTGGCGCTGCGAGGCAGCAGTGCTAACCACTGTGCCACCGTGCCGCCCACAATTTAATTAATGCCACCTAATCATTTTTAAAATACTTTAGTTTAAAGTTTCTGGTGTGTGTATGTAAGATTTGCAGTCTAAGTAAAATTATTCTCTTTGTTTTATTTCTTCTATTTTATTATCAGAAATTACCAGGAATCTAATTTTCCCAGACTTACTCCAAAATATAGGCTGAGCACATTGAAAATTGAGTCCCTGCCCTTATGCTCAATTCCTGCACAGCCTGATTTTCCAACAGGAGATCATAAAACAGAAAATTTACATAATATATGAAAAACAAGCTTGCTTGGCTTAATATAGTTCATTTATTTCTGAGCTTATTTTTCAGTTTGCCTGTTATCATATGTGGATACCAGGGTAATGGGTTTCTGGGTAGACACATCAGTAAACACTTTTGCTGTATTGTCGCCTGAAAATGATTTTTTCTTTGAAGTTTAATCTTGTCATATTAAAATCTGATGTTGGTTATCACCGTTTTCCCCTTTTCCCCTTTTTAAGACTGAAGCAGCTCTTGCCAGGAACTACCCAGGAAAGAGAGTGACCAGTTCAAATAATACACCCATTCCGAGGCTACCATCAAACCCTTCCCGGGTTGATCGTTTGATTGTTGATCAACTGCGTGAACAAGCAAGAGTACGTTTCATTTATAGCTGGTAGATTGGTTAATTGACCATATTTCATATTCCTTTGGTTAATCTGCTTTGATATAATTCTAACAATTTCTATTTAAATTTTATGTTTCTTTTAAAAAGATAGCTACAGATAGATGGAAGTAGATTTTATCATCGTAATTGGCCATAGTTGTCACAGAATGTAGTGCCATTTATGTACACAATTGATTGTCAATATAGTTATTGTATTACTTTTTAATATTTGGAAATTGATGTGGTTTGGCAGTTAGTAACGTTTTTCCTAAATTGTTAGAAAATAGTCATAACTTAATTAATTCAGAGTTGAGCCAGCCCGGAGAACAGAAGTATACTATATTGAATGCATAATGGAATAAAGATGAATCATATTTTTTTAAACTCCTGATTGTTTTTCTCCCTTTAAGGTAAGGAATGTCAATGTTAGGAATGGGACATTTTGCCAAAAAGTGCTTCAAAGTCAAGCAGCATAGATAAATACAGAAAGTAAACTTCTGTATATACCTCTTTGTAATCTGCTCAAACAAAGGGGTGCATTTTGATGATGTCTGCCTGGCAGATGGCACTAGCATTCTGAAAATCATAAGATAGTTGTTAGTATTTTCTTTCTGTTAATTATGCATGGACATAATTTTCCTGGCATGCTCAAACTAGGTAATCTGAATAGCCATCTGAAAAGAGTGGTGGGTTAACATGCAAATCAGGGTCTTTTTAACACGAATAGAGTCCTGTTGCTATTTTGGTGATGGGACTGCCTAATTATTCTTGGTTTTTAGCATTAATTCTAGCAGCAACTTTGTGTACAAGAGGAACAGTAAGGTAAACATGCTGGATTTGCTCCAGAGCACTACGTTGGAGTATGTTTGCATGTAAGTTTGGTAGACCAGGAATCAGTGGCCAGAAACTCATCATGAGAATTATATTCGAGGAGACTTGAATTAACCTATTGAAAAGTAGCAGACTTCATGCAACAGAACTAAGGCCTTTTCTATTAACTCATTATTTTACCAGTAGCAATCAAAGTATAGTTGCTTTCAGTAGTTTTGCTTCATCATCCTTCAGATTGTAGCAGAGTGCATGGCACACATTAGCCAGATGCTTGCATGTTCTTGCATAAAACAAATGTGGATGCCAGTAGTTACCCATAAATATCACCAGTCAAAATGCCAGAGCAATAGAATTTGTCAAAATTGCCAGGTTGCAAAATCCAGGTTGATATTTAATGCACTTCTGGCAATTAAAGCACCACCCCATGAACAGGAAGGGGTGCCACTGGAGTGTGACCATCATCTTCAAAATATGCTCTGTACACAGTTGTCTGAAAGGCACAATGCATTCAGCCTACAACGCCAACAATTCAGCATGTTTTGACCAAGCAGGCCAACTAGGGGTAAGACCTACCAGTTAGGAATAGAAGATATGGATTATGACTGCTGACTAATTGCTGATGGTTGCTTGCCTCCAAGAATTGATTCTTATTGTTTTAGAGAAGCAGATGATTAGTTAGTGAGTATCTGGTAAGTGGCTTATGATTTATTCGATTCCTAATGTTCAAAAGTTTAGCAACTGATGGTAAGGTTAAGAAATAAATAAAAATATAAGTAATATATATATAACTGAATAAAATAGTTAAGTGATTAATTAGAACACATTAAGGATGGCAGGATGCGTGGTCTGTCATAGTTGGTGTTTTTTGACAGTTTCAGGTTGCTAGTTTGGTCCAAAGCAGTTGTGTCTGCAGTAAGTGTTGATGTTTAAGCTGTTGAGCTGAAGGCTGAACTACAAACACTGCAACACAACCAGGGAGAGAGAAGTTTTCCTGGATTCTTTGTACCAGAAGGCAGTCACACTTGGAGGATAGGATTTTCTGGTTTGGTCTGTGTTCACTGATAGGAGAGTGTAGCAGTAAGTTAGACAGGTCAGGGGACTCAGCGGGCAGGAACCTCAGTCCTGCCTCCAACAGGTTTGAGGTTATTTCAGCTTGTTGGATGAGAGTGGCGACTACAGGGTGAAAAGAGAAAACAGACCATGGTACGATTCTACAGGAAGCCATTCAAATGGCGCAGTCAAAAGTGGAGATGGGAACTGATTAGTCAGAGGGATTGACTCCATTCTCTGTAGCAAAGAACAATCAGCAGCACTAGAGCAGAGGAAAATGGAATGTATACTACTGGAACGATCTCCGCTTGAACTGTCCTGGGGTCATTATTCTTGCAAGTTGTATAACTAGCAAGTGGAGGGGATTTTAAACTGAATAGGGGAGCAAGGAATCAAATTTTGGAAGATGGTGGTAAATCAAAGATGAGGGCCAAGACAAAAGAGAAATATATTCATTTAAGCAATGATAAACACAATGTGGTAGGAAGAGATAGAGAGTACTATAGATAGAGAGTAAATCTACAAGTAAACCAACAGTCTGGGTCAGTTGTCCTTCATACACTGATTATTAGATTTTTGGAGCAGACAAGTTATCACCTTGACAGCAAGAAGTTAGTCCCTTTGAACCATTGCACTCAAATGTGCTTTCACAGTCTTACTTCTTCTGAACTAAACAGACAATATTTTGAAAACTCACATGAATATCAGTATTTTGAAGTCAGGTTATATTGAGAACACCAAGTATGTTAAGGGAAAGAATGTAATTTGAATCCCTTACCAATTGCCAGAGGTAATAGCAATAATTTTGTAAGTATGTTATTTTCTTATTTTAAATATTATTTCGTATTTGTCATCACAGGAGGAGAGAATAAAGTATGCTGTTTTAGAAAATGTAGGGATGTCAGACTCTAAGGAATGTAGTATGAACAACCAGGTTTCTGATACCGAGACTGGCTCTAATGTAATGGGGGTATGTCACATTCCATGCAATTGATTGTGATAGGGGACTCTCAAGTCAGAGGCACAGACAGAGGCTTCTGAGGCTGACAGTGAGAAATCAGAATGGTGTGTTGCCTCACTGGCGCAAGGATCAAGGACACCCCAGAGTGAGTGCAGAATTTTCTCAAAGGAAAGTGGGACCAGCAGGAGGCTGTTGTACACATTGGAAATAAGAACACAGGAAGAAAAAAAGATGAGATTCTGAAGGGAGACTACAGAAAATTAGGCAGGAATTTTAAAAAGGAGGTCCTTGAGGGTAGTGATATCTGGATTACTCCCGGTCCCACGAGCTAGTGAGGGTAGGAATAGGACAATAGAGCAGATGAATGCATGGCTGAAGAGCAGGTGCAGGGGAGAAGGATTCACACTTTTAGATCATTGGAATCTCTTCAATGGTAGAAATGACCTGTATAAGAAGGACAGATTACACCTGATGTGGAAAGGGACTAATATACTGGCGGGGAGATTTGCTAGAGTTGCTCGGGAGGATTTAAACTAGTATGGTGGGGGAGGGTGGGACCCAGGGAGATGGTGAAGAAAGGGATCAGTCTGAGACTGGTACAGTTGGGAAAAGGTTCAAGTCAAACAGTCAGGGCATGCAAGAACAAAACAGAGAACGACGTAGGACTGATAATTTAAACTATTTGTTTCAATGAAAGAGGCTTAACAGGGAAGACAGATGAATTCAGGGCATGGTTAGTAACATGGGACACGGATATCATAGCAATTACAGAGAAATGACTCAGGGATGGACAAGATTGGCAGCTTAATGTTCCAAGATACAAATGGTATAGGAAGGATAGAAGGGGAGGGGACAGGAGAGGAGGGGGTATGGCATTTTTGATAAGGGATAATATTGTGGCTGTACTTGGGGAGGATATTCCTGGGAATATGTCCAGGGAAGTTATTTCGGTGGAACTGAAAAATAAGAAAGGGATGATCACCTTATTGGGATTGTACTATCGACCCCCCAGTAGTCAGCAGGAAATTGGGAAACAAATTTGTAAGGAGATCTGATATCTGTAAGAATAATAGGGTGGTAATGGTAGGGGATTTTAACTTTACAAATATAGACTGGGACTGCCAGAATGTTAAGGGTTTAGGTGGAGTGGAAATTGGTAAGTGTGTACAAGAAAATTTTCTGATTCAGTAAGTGGATGTAAGTGGGTGTAAAACTTGACCTACTTTTGGGAAATAAGGCAGGTCAAGTGACTGAGGGGGTGTGGGGGAGCACTTTGGGGCCAGCGACCATAATTCTATTAGTTTTAAAATAGTGATCGAAAAAGATAGACGGGATCTAAAAGTTGAAGTTCTAAATTGGAGGAAGGCCAATTTTGGCAGTTCCAGGCAAGAACTTTCAAAAATTGATTGGGGGCAGATCTTTGCAGGTAAAGGGATGGATGGAAAATGGGAAGCCTTCAAAAATTGAGATAATGAGAGTCCAGAGACAGTATATTCCTGTTAGGGTGAAAGGCAAGGCTGGAAGGTGTAGAGAATGTTCGATACTAGAGAAATTGAAGTTTTGGTTAAATAAAAGAAGGAAGCATATGTCACATATAGATAGGAGAGATCAAGTGAATCCTTGGGTATAAAGACAGTAGGAATAGGGTAATCAGGAGGGCAAAAAGGGGACCTGAGGCAGCTTTGGCAAATAGGGTTAAGGAGAATCCAAAGGGATTTTATAAATACATTAAGGAGAAAAGGGTAACTAGGGAGAGAATAGGGCCCCTCAAAGATTAGCAAGGCAAGCCTATGTGTGGAACCGCAGGAAATGGGGGTGATACTAAATGAGTATTTTGTATAGTGCTTACTATGGAGAAGGACCAGGAAGATATAGAATGTGGGGAAATAGATGTTGAAAAATGTCCATATAACAGAGGAGGTGGTGCTGGATGTCTTAAAATGTACAAAAAGGTGAATAAATCCCCAGGACCTGATCGAGTGTGCACTAGAACTCTGTGGGAAGCAAGGGAAGTGATTGCTGGGCCCTTTGATACAAATATCTTAGCATCGATAGTCACAGGCGAGGTGCTGGACGACTGGAGGTTGGCTAACGTGGTGCCACCATTTAAGAAAGGTGGTAGGGAAAATCCAGTGAACTACAAACCAGTGTGCCTGACATCAGTTGTGGACAAGTTGTTGGAAGGAATCCTGAGGGACAGGATTTACATGTACGTGCATAGTTAAGGATTGACGAGGATTAGTCGACATGGCTTTGTGCGTGGGAAATCATGCCTCACTAACTTGTTTGAGTTTTTTGAAGAAGTAATGAAGAGGATTGATGAGGTCAGGGCAGTGGACTTGATCTACATGGACTTCAGTAAGGCTTTGACAAGGTTTGTCATGGTAGACTGGTCAGTAAGGTTAGATCACATGGAATACAAGGTGAATTAGAACCAAGAAGAAGAACAAAGAAAATTTACAGTCCAGGAACAGGCCCTTAGGCCCTCCAAGCCTGAGCCGATCCAAATGTACTGTCTAAACCTGTCGGTCAATTCCTAAGCATCTGTATCCCTCTACTCCCCACCTACTCAAGACGCATCTTAAATGAATCTACCGTGGCTGCCTTTCCCACCTCTGCTGGCAACGCATTCCAAATGTCCACCACCCGAATGAGCCATTTGGATACAGAACTGGCTTGAAGGTAGAAGATAGACGGCGGTGGTGGAGGTGGAGGGTTACTTTTCAGACTGGAGGCCTGTGAGCTGTGTTGTGCCACAAGGATCAGTACTGGGCCCACTGCTTTTCGTCATGGAGAGAAATGATTTGAATGTGAACATAGAAGGTAATGTTAGTAAGTTTGCAGATGACACCAAAGTTGGAGGTGCAGTGTAGAGCAAAGAAGGTTACCTAAGAGTGCAATGGGATTTTGATCAGATGGGCTGAGGAATGGCAGATGGAGTTTAATTTAGATAAATGTGAGGTGCTGCATTTTGGAAAAAACTTACCATTAAGGGTATAAGGTCTTAGGGAGTGTTGCTGAACAAAGACACTTTAGAGTACAGGTTCATAGTTCCTTGAAAGTGGAGTTGCAGGTTGATAGGATAGTGAAGAAGGCTATGTGTGGTATGCTTTCCTTGATTGGACAGAGCAATGAGTTTACGAGTTGAAGGGTCATGCTGCGGACATTGGTTAGGCCACTTTTGGAATATTGTGTGCAATTCTGGTCTCCCTCCTATAGAAAGGTTGTTGTGAAACTTGAAAGAGTTCAGAAAAGATTTATATGGATGTTGCCAGGGATGGAGGATTTGAGCTATCGCGGGTTCCCCTGAAGCATTGGATACTGACGGGTGACCTTACAGGGATTTATAAAATCATGAGGAGCATGGATAGGAAAAATAGACAAGGTATTTTCCCTGGGGAGGAGGAGTCCAGAACTAGAGGGCATAGGTTTAGGGTGAGAAAGGAAAGATTTAAAAAGGACCAAAGGGGCAACATTTTCATGCAGAGGGTAGTGTGTGTATGGAATGAGCTACCACAGGAGGTGGTGGAGGCTTGTACAATTACAACATTCAGAAGGGTATATGTTTAGCAAGGGTTTAGAGGGATATGGGCCAAGTGCTGGCAAATGGGACTGGATTAGGTTAGGATATCTAGTCGGCATGCACGAGTTGGACCAACAGGTCTGTTTCCATGCTGTACATCTCTGTGAATTTATAACTGTCAATCAACCTGGAGTTCAGATATTTTGAGAGAGTAATGGTTATTTGGACTCATATACATTAACAATCTAGATGAAAAAACTGAGGGCATTGTTGCAAAGTTTGCAGATGACACAGGATAGGTGCAGAGACAAGTTGTGTCAAGGAAGTGGGGAGGCTGCAGAATGACTTGGACCAGCTAGGATAGTAAACAAATAAGTATGATATATAGCTTATTTGAGCAATAGACAAAATTTCTTTTGGCTTCCAAACACCATTTTTGTTAAGCTTCACAGCAAAGTGGAAAGAGGAAACCCATGCAGACACTGGGAGAATGTGCAATCTTCACCCAGACGGGTCACCCAAGGCTGGAATCGAACCCAGGTTTCTGCTGTTGTGAGGCAGCAGTGCTAACCACTTCATTTCAAAGGTGAAATCTCAAAACATCTGAACTCCAGGTTGATGACAGTTATAAATTCATAGAGATGTACAGCATGGAAACTTGCTTCACTTTCCCTCAGATTCTTGAGTTATATTACCCAAATGTAGGATAGACTTCAGGTGTGGAAGTGGCACCCTTAAGTCCATTCATGAGTTGTGTACAATTTAGGAACAAATGAACAGATTAGGGTAGATATAATCTTGCAGGATAGCTTAGATGCACCAAATTTCAGCATCAAACTTGTATTGTGTATAAATAATCGTACTGCCAACCTCATACGGCATGGAGCTGGAGGAGTGCCAACAAGTGAAGGTAGGCTTGTGGTAAACAGTGGCAAAACAAAACCCTGGCAGATTTCTCAACCAACATGTCAAGGAAAACAATCTTCATAGAATCCCTACAGTGTTGAAACAGGCCATTTGACCCAACAAGTCCACGACGACCCTCTGAAAAGTATCTCACCTAGAACAATCGCCCTTCCCTATTACTCTACATTTCCCCTGACTAATGTACCTAACTTACAAATCCCTAAACACTATGGGCAATTTAGCATGGCTAATTCACCTAACTTGCCCATCTTTGGACTATGGGAAGAAACTGGAGCACCCAAAGGAAACCCATGCAGACACGGGGAGAATGTCCAATCTCTACCCAGTCACCCAAGGCTGGAATCGAACCCAGGTTTCTGCTGCTGTGAGGCAGCAGTGTTAACCACTGAGCCACCATGACTACTTCATTTCAAAGGTGAATTTTGAGCTCAGAATGGCACCTATCAAGACATGTAAGGAAGTTGTTTCTGCAGCAGCCAATTCAGATATAGTAACTATGTTATTTGCATATTAGGAATATCCAGGGTTAGGGAGATTAGATGTTATTCCATCAATTACACAATTTTCATGAAATCCAAAAGACATTTGTGAGAGCTAGACCTAGCAGGAATTCTTTTGCAACATATGAGCTAGACCTAGCAGGAATTCTTTTGCAACATATCTATTTCAGAATGCATGGCCTCATTAAAAATTGAATTCATAAGTTCAGTGATTATTGATTCATGATCGTGGCAGTTCAAAAGACAATAGACAATAGGTGCAGGAGTAGGCCATTCAGCCCTACGAGCCTGCACCGCCATTCAATATAATCATGGCTGATCATTCCTAATCATTATCCTGTTCCTGCCTTATCTCCATAACCCTTGATTCCACTATCTTTGAGAGCTCTATCCAACTCTTTCTTAAATGAATCCAGAGAGTGGGCCTCCACTGCCCTCTGGGGCAGAGCATTCCACACAGCCACCACTCACTGGGTGAAGATCAAATTTGGAGACCAGAACTGCACGCAGTACTCCAGGTGTGGCCTTACCAGTGTTTTGTACAGCTGCAGAAGCACCTCTTTGCTTCTGTACTCAATTCCTCTTGTTATGAAGGCCAGCATGCTGTTAGCCTTCTTCACTACCTGCTGTACCTGCATGCTTGCCTTCATTGACTGGTGTACAAGAACGCCCAGATCTCTCTGTACTGCCCCTTTACATAAATTGATTCCATTTAGGTAGTAGTCTGCCTTCCTGTTCTTGCCACCAAAGTGGATAACCATACATTTATCCACATTAAACTGCATCTGCCATGCATCTGCCCACTCACTTAACTTATCCAGGTCACCCTGTAATCTCCTAACATCCTCATCACATTTCACCCTGCCACCCAGTTTTGTATCATCAGCAAATTTGCTAATGTTATTGCCAATGATGTGGTCGTGCAGTTTATATGGCTTCCTTGAAAACTAGTGAACAGGCTAGCAATGTCAAGAGCACTGCTATTGGTAAGAAAAGCTTGCTGTGTTCTTGCAAATGTGAAGGATTCTGTCACCAAGTAAAATATTTGCTACAACCAAGTTTCATTGTGGGGAGCAAAAATTGGGGCAATTTTAGAGGATGTTGTCATGGCCACAAACACAGCCTATGCCAAAGCAAGCACCCACTCCCAGCCCCTAGTCCCCTTATTCCAAGGGTTGATACTTGTACATCCACTTAGCCATTACATACTTTACATAAGCAATATACCCTGTAGTGACAGTTGGATGTGTAAACAAAAAAGGATTAATTCACAACTTTTCACTTAACACTTCAGAAGAACCTCCATTCATTGCAGCTCAATAACATTTCAATAATTCAGACTATTTAAGGTTTCAATAAATGAGATGTCAGGGTTACTTGAAACAATTTAAGCCTGTTTGAATAAAGATCCAACAGGGCAGAACTTAGTGTAAGGCAGGTGACTGAAGTGTCAGTGGGGGAGAACTTTGGGGCCAACGACCTTAATTCTATGTTTTAAAATAGTGATGGAAAAGGATAGACCGGATCTAAAATTTGAAGGTCGAAATTGGAGGAAAGTCAATTTTGACAGTATTAGGCATAAAATTTCAAAAGTTGAATGGGGGCAGATGTCTGCATTTAAAGGGATGGATGGAAAATGGGAAGCCTTCAAAAATTGAGATAATGAGAATCCAGAGACAGTATATTCCTGTTAGGGTGAAAGGCCAGGCTGGTAGGTGTAGGGAAGTCTGGATGACTAGGGAAATTGAAGTTTTGGTTAAGCAAAAGAAGGAAGCATATGTCACGTATAGATAGGAGAGATCAAACGAATCCTTAGAGTATAACGGCAGTAGGAGTACACTTAAGAGGGAAATCAGGAGGGAGCAAAAGGCGACATGAGATAGCTTTGGCAAATAGGGTTAATAAGGATTCCAAAGGGATTTTATAAATACATTAAGGAGAAAAGGGTAACTATGGAGAGAATAGAGCCCCTCGAAGATCAGCAAGGCAGCCTCTGTGTGCAACTGCAAGAGATGGCGGAGATACTAAATGTGTATTTTGCATTAGTGTTTACTGTGTAGCAGGACATGGAAGATGTAGGATGTGGGGAAATAGATGGTGACATCTTGAAAAATGTCCGTATTAAAGAGAAGATGGTGCTGAATGTCTCAAAACGCGTAAAAGTGGAAAAAATCATAGGACCTGATCAGGTATACCCTAGAACTCTGTGGGAAGCTAGAGAAGTGATTGGTGGGCCTCTTAGTGAGATATTTGTATCATCAATAGTCACTGGTGAGGTGCTGGAAGACTAGATGTTAGCTGACATGGTGGCACTATTTAAGAAATGTGGTAAGGAAAAGCCAGGGATCTGTAGACCAGTGAGCCTGACATCAGCAGTGGGCAAGTTGTTGGAGGGAATCCTAAGGGACAGGAATTACATGCATTTGAAAAGTCCAGGACTAATTTGAGATCGTCAACATTGCTTTGTGTGTGGGAAATCATGTCTCATGAACTTGATTGAGTTTTTGGAAGACGTAACAAAGAGGATTGATGAGGGCAGAGTGGTGGTGGATATGATCTATATGGACTTCAAGTAAGGCATTCAACAACGTTCCTCATGGTAGACTGGTGTGCAAGGTTAGATCACTTGGAGTACAGGGAGAGCTAGCCATTTGGATACAAAACTGGCTTGAAGATAGAAGACAGAATGATGGTGGAGGCCTATGACCAGTGGTGTGCCACAAGGATCGGTGCTAGGTCCACTGCTTTTTGTAATTTACATAAATTATTTGAATGTGAACCTAGGAGGTATCATTAGTAAGTTTGCAGATGACACCAAAATTGGAGGTGTAGTGGACAGCAAAGTAGGTTACCTCAGAGTGCAATGTGATCTTGATCAGATGGGCCAATGGGGTGAGGAGTGGCAGATGGAGTTTAATTTAGGTAAATGTGAGATGCTGCATTTTGGAAGGGCAAATCAGAGCAGGACTTATACACTTAATGGTAAGGTTCTTGGTATTGTTGCTGAACAATGAGACCTTGGAGTTCAGGTTCATAGCTCCTTGAAAGTGGAGTCATAGTTAGATAGGATAGTGAAGAAGGCGTTTGGTATGCTTTCCTTTATTGGTCAGGGTGTTGAGTATAGGTCGTGTTGTGGCTGTACAAGCCACTTTTGAAATATTGTATATAATTCTGCTCTCCCTCCTATCGGAATGGAGAATGTTGTGAAACCTGAAAGGGTTCAGAATACGTTTATGAAGATGTTGCCAGGGTTGGAGGATTTGAGCTATAGAGAGAGGCTGAATAGGCTGGGGCTGTTTTCCCTGCAGGTATTTGACTAATTGGCATGCATTGAATGTCATAAAGTTCCTATACGTGAACTAAATTTGCAACAGAATTTGTCATTAAGCTGATAACTATTGCAGTTAATAGATATAAAATACCATCAATCAGGTTGTGGTACTGCAATGAAATTATTACAAATGTGTAGCCTCATTCTGTCATTACTTGATAGCGTTTTTGAAAATGTCAACATAAGTTTGTTACTTTTTTTCCCATCTCTTCTTCTTTGTTCTTATCTGGTCTTTTTCTACCCTTATTTCTCTTTCTGTACCTGATTTGACATTGAAGTTATCAGTTCTAATTTATATTTACTTTCAGTTCTTCTACAGTTTACTTCTCAGTGTTGACTAAAGAGATGCATAGTTGATTTCTTCTTGCATTCAGATGTTGTTTCCCTCGTCACGGCATCATTGGATTGTACCTCAAGCACTTTGTGATTCAAAATTATGTAAAACTAAGTGCAGAAACAGTGCTAAATAAGTGCAGACGTTTTAAGTACACACTACAACAGAATATGGGCAAATAATCCTGAAGATTGACATGATAGGGGTTTCCAGCTCCAAGCATTAAAAGAAGTAGACAAGGACATTGCTGATCTCCTTAAATTCTCTTGATTTACATATAAGAATAAATCACCATACATCAAACGTCCAGATGACACAAAGCATATTTTGTAGTCGCAAAGGGATTTTGACAGATTAAGTGAATGAGTAAAAGTGACAAATGGAGTTCAGTGTGAGGAGGTGCTGGGTCATCTACTTTGGACTATAATAATATTTTCTGAATGATCTGAAGTTAGGATTCATAGAGATACAGAGTGATCATCCATGTGAAGAAATTACTGAAAAGAGAAACTAATGGACTGCTTCAACAAATAATTTAAAAGGCTAAGGTAACCTTCAGCTCTAGGAAATACAAAGGGCTGAAAGTTATTTGAGAGTTACATTGAGGTCTGTTTTGACCTCACCTGTAGTATAGTCCTCCAATGTCCATAGGAGAAAGTGAGGACTGCAGATGCTGGAGACCAGAATTGAAAAATGTGGTGCTGGAAAAACACAGCAGGCCAGGCAGCATCCGAGGAGCAGGAATGAAGAAGGGCTTATGTCCGAAACATCGATTCTCTTGCTCTTCGGATGCTGCCTGGCCTGCTGTTTTTCCACACCACATTTTTCAACCCCAATATCCATAGCCAACATATTTGTATGCTTATTATATACAGTGGCCTCCATAACTTGGTTATATTACTTATACTTTTTCAAAAATAAAAATTACAAATCATTTCAATTGGTTAGAAGCACTGAGGACTTTTTTTAAAAATCTGCCCGATTGTGTCTCTGTGTATATTTATTATGTCATTACACAATGCTAAATTAGAATTGGCATAAACAGAAAATTGATCTTGGAATGAATGTTAACAGTGTCAATTTGTTTAAGAGGAGTCAAACTATCAGATTAATTTTAAAATGGAACTGGAAGCTATTCAGCTCATCAAATTGTTAAGAAAGGATTTCAGCAATGCTGAGGAAATGGAGGTCAGTATGTAAAAACAGGTAACTGCATTTACAAGTGTAGTTGAAGTGACTCCTCTTCAAATGATTTATTTGGCAATGGAAAATGCGAGATACTATTTGCATTCTGTAGGAAGTTGTTCAGGATAAACAAGAGCAATGTATATCAGTATTATGAAGTGGGATTTTGATGCTGCTAAATATTGGGCAATGAGATCATCTTATTCACCTCATGGTACAAGGATCAGTGCTGGGTCCTCTACTTTTTGTAATTTACATAAATGATTTGAATGCAAGCATAAGAGGTACAGTTAGTAAGTTTGCAGATGACACCAAAATTGGAGATCTAGTGGACAGCGAAGAGAGTTACCTCAAATTACAACAGGATCTTGACCAGATGGGCCAATAGGCTGAGAAGTGGCAGTTGGAGTTTAATTCAGATAAATGCGAGGTGCTGCATTTTGAGAAAGCAAATCTTAGCAGGACTTATACACTTAATGGTAAGGTCCTAGGAAGTGTTGCTGAACAAAGAGACCTTGGAGTGCAGATTCTTGGCTCCTGGAAAGTGGAGTCACAGGTAGATAGGATATTGAAGAAGGTGTTTAGTATGCTTTCCTTTATTGGTCAGAGTATTGAGTATAGGGGTCGAGAGGTCATGTTGCGGCTGTACAGGCCATTGGTTAGGCCACTGTTGGAATATTGCATGCAATTCTGGACTCTTTCCCATCAGACAGATGTTGTGAAACTTGAAAGGGTTCAGAAAAGATTTATAAGGATGTTGCCAGGGTTGGAGGATTTGAGCTATAGGGAGAGGCTGAACAGGCTGGGCTGTTTTCCCTGGACCATCAGAGGCTGAGGGGTGACCTTATAGAAATTTACAAAATTATGAGGGGCATGGATAGGGTAAATAGGCAAAGTTTTTTCCCTGGGGTCCGGGAGTCCAGAACTAGAGGGCAGAGGTTTAGGGTGAGAGGGGAAAGATATAAAAGAGACCTACGAGGCAACTTTTTCACACAGAGGATGGTACGTATATGGAATGAGCTGCCAGAGGAAGTGGTGGAGGCAGGTACAATTGCAACATTTAAGAGGCATTTGGATGGATATACGAATAGGAAGGGTTTGGAGGGATATGGGCCGGGTTTTGGCAGGTGGGACTAGATTGGGTTGGGATATCTGGTCGGCATGGACGGGTTGGACCGAAGGGTCTGTTTCCATGTTGTACACCTCTATGACTCTATATATATACAATATATACAATATATAGCAAGCTTTTGAAAAAGTTTTATTTAAGGTTTTAAACAGTCAACAATCAGGATGAAAGGAGACCTAATTGAGATATATAAATGTTAAAGGGAATTGACAAAGTAGATGTAGAATAGATGTTTCCCCTTGTGGGGCATCCTAAGATGAAAAGCCACAGTTTCAGGGTAAGGGATGGCAGATTTAAAACAGATGAGGAAATCATTCTCCCAAAGGATTCTAAATCTCGAATTCGCCACCCAAAGTACAGTGAATGTCAGGAGAGTAAATAATTTTCAGGAGGAGGTAGATTTTTAATGAGTAATGGGTTAAAGGAATGTGGGGAACTGGCAGGAAAGTAGAATTGAGGTGAGACCAGCATAATCAGATGATATGGTGCAGCAGATTGAGGGATTGAATTGCTTACTCCTGCTCCTAGTTCTTTTGGCTGATCGTTCCTTGTTCAATTTGGGATGGACAACAAAATGGTCTGACATTCTTACCCAGATCTCAATTGCAACTTTAACAGAAGTCAAAATTGTGTGATTCTGTGATCTGCCACATGCCTGCAGTCATTTCACTCCATGGTGAGTGGCCATCATATTTGAACAGCACTGATGCACGTTGGGGAAAGAGATCCTTTCAGATCTTAATTGGATATATTGTATGTACAGTTCTCCTATAATGCGTGTTTATTAAAGCCAATTTGGTTGCAATGCGATTTGTGAATTGCAGACTTTTTTATAAAGCAAAGTCTTGTTTGCTGTTACGCAATTCCATTCCTGGCACTAGCTGAGCAGCAAAACCTAACCTTCATATCCCCTGTCTGCAAAATGTAAATTCTTTGTGCTCAGCTAAAAGAGGAATGCAGTCAGCTCTGCAAGCCTTGAAGTTAGCTTGAAACTGGGAATTGTGGTCTACATTTAGAAGGAACTTTATTTCAAACTGGGGAAGAATCAAGGAGGACATGGTTTCTGCATCTGCATCATGTGGTCAGTCAGCTTGCGTGCTTTCTGGTGAAGAGCTTCGTGAAAGGTACAGTGCTGTAGTCAGTGATTTAATGTTAAAGTGTTAAATTTAACTGGATTATTTAATTAAATATATGATTTAAAGATTTACTTGGACTGCGCTATCATTTGTGTTAGGCTAACTATTTTTTATTCAAATTTTACTGTTTTTCCTGTAGGCCCCATTATGTATATTGCACGATTTTCTATAACATGGTATCGCGTGGGAACCGCAACTACTATGTTATAGGAGAACTACCTATAATGGATTTAGCAGATGCAGCACAGATTCACCAGAATGCGACTGAGGCTTAAAGCGTTACAAGTTTGCTTAAATACTAACATTCCTTCAAATATGGATGGGTTTGTGAACAGTGAGGGTTTAGAGAGATCTGGGCAAAATGCTGGCAAATGGGACTAGATTTATTTAGGATATCTGGCCAGCATGGATGAGTTGGACTGAAGGGTCTGTTGTACATCTCTGTTACTATATATATAAGACTAAGGAGTAACCTGATTGAGGTGTTTATTATGCTGGAAGTATTTAATGGGGTAGGTGAATTTATTTTTTTCAGGATACTCAGTGCAAAGGGCAAAACCTTAACATTTGAGCAAGAACATTCAGGGACTGGCAGGAAGCACTTCAAACCTTGGTTACAAGAAACATGAAACTCAGTAAAAGAACTGTTGAAATCAATTGAAAATTTCAAAACAGTGATTGATAGTACTTTTTAGTAGATAATAGTATTAAGACAATATGGAACCAAAGCTGTTAAACTGAGGTAAGATACAGCTCAAGCATGATCTAATTGAATTGTAGAACAAGCTCAAGGGGCTAAATGACCTATCACTGTTCCTGTGCTATAGCTTAGATTGCATCAGTTGAACCTTTTTTCAAAGCTGCCTGAGCTGATCATATAAACTTCTGGCATGTCATGCTGCAGCATCCAGAAGTGAATACATGCTCCACTCTAGATTAAAGGCTGCTGAGATCATTGGTTAGAATGTTCTTACATGAAACTCCTCCTTGGACTAAAATATGGTGCAATAGGTAGTCTGATACTCCCATCAATTGTTTGTACATAACATGGAATTTAGTTTTGTAGGTTGGGTATCTAAAGCTGCCTCTCAAACTCCCGCAGTAAAGTTAAGGCCCAAGCATTCTCCCTGTTAAGCAATGTTCTGGCTTCCCATTCCAATATTTCTTGTTATCTTCACCAAGTGTTGTGTGAATTACCTATACCTAATAACAGTTTTAGCCAGGGTGCCAATCTCTTGGTTGAAAAAGGAGATTAATAAATGTGTTTCTCAAAGCAAGTCTACTGCTGCATCTTCCTGAAGGATGAGAAGGACCTAGAGAAAGATGGAAAATACTCTAGAGTTAGTGGTTAATAAAGCAATGAGTGACCAGCAGAATTAGATGTGCAAAGGTGCCAAACAATGTAGATGGACAATAATTTGAGAATTGTAATGTTAAACAGGCTGGCACCCTACTATGGGCTTGCACTGGCCTTGTCATCTAAAAGGCTTCAAATTTTAAATTTCCATTTGAGTGAGAGGGAGGCAGTTCACCAGTCTGGTTTGGGTCTTGTAAGCTAGCTTCTCTTTCAGAAAGAAAACACAGGATCTTACTAGGGGCGTTTGCTCTTGTCAGGAGGCAAATTGGCCAGAGCTATTTTTCAGTGGAGGTTTTCTAACTGGCTGCACTTGCCATGGGTGGCCTACTGATTTGTCTGTCCCAGTCACAGGGCCAGAACTCTGAACCCTCGATAACCTGACTGGGAGAAATGGGCACAGCTGCAACAAGTAGGATACTGCACATGTGTCACAAAATAGAAGTTCCCTCAGATCAAAGTGGTAAATTTCTTAGATCTGAAGGGAAATTTTTCTACTTGAATCATTACAACTATGGGTTACAGACTTTAATATTAGTGATTCCTTCTAGAGAATGGAGTCCCTGGAGCCTAAAAAAAATCTCAGTAAATATTATGCCTTAGTTATCGTCTGCTAACTTATATTGTGTAGGTAGCTAATTCGCATTCCTGTCCATCTTTAGGAACATTCCCAACTGTTTTCCTTGTTCCCCCCTCCCGCATACCCAATCACACCACCAAGATCCAGGAAAATTTTGCCCTTGGTATTGATGTGCTGTGATCTGGTATTCGTCTGTATGAGACTTAGGAACATGCCATATGAGAGCAGCAAAAAATATTGAGAAGAATGATACTTTCCTCTTCGTACAACAATGACAAATGGTGGAAGTAATTAGACTATGAAGGAGAACTGCTTTCATGGGCTTGTTTATGTGGTGAAAAGCAAAATGTGGGAGAAGAGTTCAGTATGCCTCAGGAGTGGGATAGAAATAATCTTAAGAAAGGCATGACATACATAAGTAGAAACAGGGAAAATCTGCATCTCACTCGTGTTATCCTGATATGTTGTTAAACACAACCTGTTTTGAACCCATGTGCTTGGGGTTATCCTGTAGATGTTGATTACTTCAGCATTCTCACTTCAGGACTACTGTTGAAGGTATATTGGAAACTTGGTATTATATCTGGGAAAACCGACATGCACCTGTTACTCTTACCCCACAAAGATTTCCATTGACATGTCAGTAACCGTTGGAAGTCTTACCTTTCACATTTTGGAAGTGCTGGACTGCAGAGGTTCAAGAAAGCAGCTCACCATCACCATCTCAAGGCCATCTTGGGACAAGCAATAAATGCTGACCAGCCAGTGACACCCATGTCCCCCATGAATGAATAAAACAAAAACGCTGCACATATTTGGCGAAATATCAGAACATACTCATTTTGGATACAATGAATTATAGCAGTTGCTCAGAAATAAAAAGTATTTCAAACATATTTTACATTTGTATGTTCATTTTCCAAATCTGACATTTTTGTATAAGTAGATGGTACATCTGTCAATCATTGAATGCATGCTGTTGAAACAGCAGTTGATGGAGATTTGTAATGCTGCTTTTATTCGTTTTTGCTAATACATAACGGTGTCAATGCTGATATTATTGCAGTATGTCTTGCATGTCAAATACATCTTCCTATGCTACATCTGATTTGGACGTTTGTGGTCTTAATAGGAAGGATTTATGATTTTCTGTTGTTCAGAGGTGAAATAACACATGGTCGGTACACCAAAGTCTTCAGTGATGGGTGCCCATTGCCCTTTCTGGAGGGTTTCTAAGCCTTCATAGTTTCCTTAATCACTACTAATCAATGAGGTCCTGTTAATCATAAGGATGCAAACCAGTAGTTTTTTTTCTCCCAGTGAACCTGTCAGTTGTATACGTGTTCTCACTTTAATAAAGTGGTGATTTTGTTGCATCATATGTGCAATCTATGACTTTCACATCAGAGAAATAAGATGAAATGCACGATCATGCACATACAACATCATCCAGGTGAAGCTATGCAGACGCTAGGTCTCATGCCAACTATCAAAGCAGCAATCCTGCTAAATTCAAGTTTTCCAGAAGGGTCTGCCAGGATTTTGGAAACCAATTTAGTGAGATCATCAGTCATTCCCGCAATTCTTGATATGATTCTGCAAATGATAGTAACCATTAATTCCTGGCAACTTGAACTCCACACCTTAAGAAGGATATATTGACCTGGGAGGGCTTTAATGTAGGTTTACAAGAATGATACTTGAAACCAGGTTTAAGTTATGAGTATAGGTTATACAGATTAGGCCTGTTTTCTCTAAAATTTAGAAGGTTGAGGGATGATCTGATTGATGACTTCAATGTATGATCAGGAAAAGTCAGGATAGATAAATACAAATTATTCCTACGGTTAGAGATTCCAAATGTAGGGGCATATTAGGGCCAGACTGTTGAGGAGAGATGTTAGGAAGCACTTCTACATGTAAAGCGTGGTAGAGGTCTGAAAATTCATCCCAAATGTCAGTTGATGCGCAATCAGTTGTTAATTTTGAATCTGAGATCAGTAAGTTTTTTTTTGTTAAGCAAAGGTCGGGCCAAAGACCGGAATACGGAGTTAGGCCACAGATTAGCCATGATCTCATTGAATGGTAATACAGGCTCAACTGGCTGAATGGCCTACTTTTGTTCCTACATTGCCATTCAGCAGGAGAGGACTTTGTTTTAGCATTTCACACAGCATCAGTTTAATTTGTATTTAAAAAGTGATTGATGGTTTGTTTTGGAAAGTTATATCTGTCAGTTCTGCAACACCACAACTTCAAATAAACAAAGAAGATTTTTTTTTTATTTTGTCATAGAGTCATAGAGATGTACAGCACAGAAACAGACTTTTTGGTCTAACTCGTCCATGCTGACCAGATATCCCAACCCAATCTAGTCCTACCTGCCAGCATCTGGCCCATATCCCTCCAAACCCTTCCTAGTCATATACCCATCCAGATGCCTTTTAAATGTTGCAATTGTACTAGCCTCCACCACTTTCTCTGGCAGCTCACTCCATACACGTACCACCCTCTGCGTGAAAATGTTGCCCCTTAGGTCTCTTTCATATCCCCTCTCACCCTAGACCTATGGTCTCTAGTTCTGGACTTCCCCACCCCAGGGAAAAGACTTTGTTGATTTATGCTATTCATGCCCCTCATGACTTTATAAACCTCTGTAAGGTCACCCCTCAGTCTCCGACACTCCAGGGAAAACAGCCCCAGCCTATTCAACCTCTTCCTATAGCTCAGATCCTCCAACCCAGGAAACATCCTTGAAAAATCTTTGCTGAACCCTTTCAAGTTTCACAACATCTTTTCAATAGGAAGGAGACCAGAATTGCACGCAGTATTACAAAAGTGGCCTAACCAATGTCCTGTACAGCTGCAACATGATCTCCCAACTCCTGTACTCAATACTCTGACCAATAAAGGAAAACATACCAAATGCCTCCTTCACTATCCTATCTACCTGCAACTCCACTTTCAAGGAGGTATGAACCTGCACTCCAAGGTCTCCTTGTTCAGCGCTGGAGTAATGATTTCTGGGTAACCAGACAAAGTGTCCAGCCTCTTTGTGTTGTATAATCATATCGGAAGGTGCTGTGTATATTTAGTAAATGATCATGAGCATGATTCTGCACATAGTAAACTGGCACAAAAATAAAGAATAGTGTCCCTTTTGTGACCAACTGGTTATGAATAAATCAGATTTTAGTTTAATTAGACACTAAGACTTGGCATCTTTTCAATTACTCTTGCTAAGATTATGAAGCAAACAAAGAATTAGTATAATTTAAATTTCATAAGGCTTGTCCTGTCTATAGTTCTGCATATTATTGAGTCATCATTCAACGTCAGCATTTTAACTGATTATAGCCAATACTTTGTTTTATTTGCAGTTACTTTAATCTTTCTGTTTTGATGTAAATATTATTTTTAAATACTTTTGACTATTCTGTCTTGTAGAAATTGAATTATTAGTTTAACTTTAAAAAGACGTTAAAATTTTCACACTCAATATATCCTGCATATGCAAAAAATAAATTTGTTTTCTATTTTGCAAACTTTAATTAACAGGAGATCATTTCTCATATATTTTACTCCCTACATATGACTCTGCAAACAGTAATTTAAGTTGATGCTTAGATCAGCGTACACGCAGTAACTAATAATCTAATAATTTAATTGGTTCTTTAAGTACCAGCACCAATAAAATAATAGCTCATTCTTGTGACTAGATTAATAAATGCATATTCTGTAATAATCCTCTTTTAACAGGTTGTGACATTACTTGGAAAGATGGAACGTCTTCGCAGTTCGCCTCTTCATGCAAATATTTCTACAGCTCTTGATCGACATCTGGAAGCCATCCACATTACCCAAGCACGTAGAAAAGATGAAATAGTGAATGCAGCTAATCGACAAAGGCAGGGAGCTCCAAGATACCAGGATGACCGAGGTAACATCATAACCTGACTCAATTTACAATTTTCTTTTCTCTATTGAACATACATGGGGAGTGGGGTCATTTCTGACAACAAAGAAAACACAATAACTTTAACTACTGACTATTCACTTGTGAGACTATATTACTTGTGCATGGAAAGCCCTTTTTGGAGAACCAGTCTGATAGGGCAGTATTATATCCTTGCCTGCAAGACGTCAAAACATTGAGCTCACTTAGAGATTTGATTTGGTGTCACCAGTAATAAGTTGAGTCATTGGTTGCTACTACTTATCTATGACAAAGGAGTTTCTTTCTCAATATTAGAGAAGTATTATTTTGTTCATGCCATGAGGTTTTCTTTGCTTTTCATGAACATATTAAACCCTCTTTTTGTTATTTGTTCATGGAATGAGGGTGTCACCAGCAAGGCCAGCTTACTACCGATCCCTAATTGCTTTTAAACTTCAGAGGGCAATTAAGGGTCAATGACATTTACTGTGGATCTGGAGTCATGGGTAGGTCAGACCAAGTAAGGGTAAGTTTCTTTTTCTAAAAACATTAGTGAACCAAATGGGTTTTTCTGACAATTGATAATAGCTTTGTGGTGACTATCACTGAGACAAGTTTTTAATTTCAGATTTAATCAAGTTCCACTTGCTACTATTGTTTAAAGCTGAAAATGTGTTTCTGGAAAAGCGCAGCAGGTCAGGCAACATCCAAGGAACAGGAGAATCGACGTTTCGGGCATAAGCCCTTCTTCAGGAAGGGCTTATGCCCGAAACGTCGATTCTCCTGTTCCTTGGATGTTGCCTGACCTGCTGCGCTTTTCCAGCAACACATTTTCAGCTCTGATCTCCAGCATCTGCAGTCCTCACTTTCTCCTCTACTATTGTTTAAACCCTTGTCTCCAGATTATTCACTTGTATCCGGTTGTAATTTTGCTCACTGAGCTGGTAGATTTAATCTCAGATGTTTCGTCACCATGTTAGGTAACATCATCAGTGAGCTTCCAGTGAAGCGTTGGTATTCTGTCCCACTTGCTATTTATCTGTCTCGGTTTGTTGTGGTGGGTGATATCATATCCGGTTCTGTTTCTGATAGGTTGGTAAACGGGGTCCAAATCTATATGTTTGTTCTTGGAGTTCTGGTTTGAATGCTGGGCCTCTAGGAATTCCCTTGCATGTCTTTGTTTAGTCTGTCCCAGGATGGATGTATTGTCCCAGTCGTACTGGGTGTCCCTCTTGACTGTGTGTTTGGATACCAGTAATAGTTGGTCATGTCTTTTGATGGCTAGTTGGTGCTCAAGTATCCTGGTGGCTAGTTTCCTGACTATTTGTCCAATGTAATGTTTGCTGTAGTCCTTGCAGGATATTTTGTATATGACGTTTGTTCTGCTGGAGTTGGTATGGTGTCCTTTAAATTCATCAGGAGCTGGTTCAGTGTGGTGGTAGGTTTGTGGGCTACCATCTTGCCTAGGGGCCGTTGTAGTCTGGTTGTCATCTCTGAGATGTCTTTGATGTACGGCAGGGTGGCTAGAGTTTCTGGGCGTGTTGTGTCTTCTTGTTTAGGTCTGTTGTGAGGGAATCGGCAGACTGCACTTATCAGGTACCCTTTGTTCCTGAATACGTTGTATAGGTGTTTTATCTCAACTTCTCGTAGTTCCTGGGTGTTGCAGTGTCCAAATAATGTCCTGATGCAGCTCCGTTTGTGGGTTTTGGGATGATTGCTCTAGTAGTTGAGTATCTGGTCAGTGTCTGTGGATTTCCTTTAGAAGGTGGTCTACAGCTTTCTATTGGCTTTTCATTCTACCGTGACCTCAAGGAAGGGGAGTCTGTATTCGCTTGTATGCTTAGCATAATTCTGAAAAAGTATAAATGGTGGCTGAGATTTTACCAGTGTGTTGGAGATTGTTTGGGAGGCATGTGGGCTAGGAAAATGCCATTGAATTGTGTCAGGAGCAAAGCCCAATGTGTTTGTGTCACTGCAGGATTTTCCCAGGGGCAGTCAGGGTGGTAGGATGAGACCACATTTCAAGCTGATGAAAAGGGAATTAAATCTGTTAAACAGGCAAATAATTGCAATTTTACCAGTAATTTTCCTTTTATTTGAGTGATGCAGAAAAAAAGAGTTGAAGAAACTTGTTAACTACAATGAGGCAAAAACTCAATCTTAACTATATTTGACTGCCATTATGAAAGATTATGTGGTTTGGTCGGGAGGGTAAAATTGAGTAGATGGCAGCATTAGCAATCTGGAGGCAAGTCAGTCTTGGTTGGCAGAGCGTAGAATTTCTGGGTGAATGTCCTCTTACTTCGAGAAGGGTGGGATGGTGGAATTCCTTGTGAACTGTGCAGCTATTTGCTGTGGACCTCATTCATGGTCTTGAGACCTCCAGTGAGGAGCAGCACATGAGAGGTAGAGCTGTAGTTCAAAAGCACCGAGGCAGCAGCATCCACAGGCATAAGAGGATCATGAGGCTGGAAGAGGAGCTCACAAGGAGGACAGAGGGGCATGCAACTAGCCAGATACCTGTAGAAAACACTACTTACTAGAAATTATCCACTATGGGAGGTATTGTTTTCTGCAAATGTTAAAGCAACAAAATTGATGAGCACTTCACCTCTCCCAGGGTTGGGGCGGGATGAAGGGTGTCTCTGAACTCTGCCATAATGGAGGCACAACTGAGCACAATGGGGTGTACCTCGCCTATGGCATTGAATTTCAATGTAGCGTTTGACTTTGATGCCTCTGGAGGTTTCCTCTGAGGATATGAAGAGTGATAGCAACTACAGAGGAAACTCGATTATCCGAAAGACACAAGCGGGGAGTATTTTGTTTGGTTAATCGAATGCCAGATAACATAATTAGCCAAGCATCGAGACCTTGCGATCTTGTTCGAATAATCCGAAATTTGGTTAATCGAATGCCGGATAATTGAGGTTCCTCTGTACATGGTATAAGAAAACCTCAAGGGAATAGAGGCAAGATAGGCAGGGAGGTACATTTAGGGGGTTTCACAACTCACTCATGCAGACTCATGCATTTCTCATGAACGGCATTCATTAAAATATGTTTTCTTCCTTTTATAGCTCTGCTGCCCTATTCTTGAATGCTTCTACCAAAGCCCTGGACTTGTCATCGAATCCACTAGGCAGAGATGGGTACTGCAGATGCTGGAGATCAGAGTCAAGAGTGTGGCGCTGGAAAAGCACAGCTCGTCAGGCAGCATCTGAGGAGCAGGAAAATCGACATTTCGGGCAAAAGCCCTTCATGAGGAATTCCTGATAAAGGGCTTTTGCCCAAAACGTTAATTTTCCTGCTCCTTGGATGCTGCCTGACCTGCTGTGCTTTTCCAGCGCCACACTCTAGACTCTGTCATAGAGTCCGACAGCATGGAGACAGGCCCTTCGGCCCAAAGGTCCATGCTGACCAAAATGTTCATCCACACTAATCCCATTTCCTTGTATTTGGCCCATATTCTTCTAAGCCTTTCCTATATATGTATTTGTCCAAATGCTGTTAATGTACCCACCTCAAATACATCGAAAACCTCCTCTACTGTGATATGGACTGTCATCAGAATGGCACGAGACATACATTAACCTCTTTAGACCATCACACACTTCTGTGGTCAAAATATCAAGATTCATATAGATAGTTCAACAAGAGGGTGACATCTAAATACATTATCAAACTTCCTCAGGTGTTTGTAGATGCTTCTATATGGTTACCCTAATCTGTCATTTGAGATGGAGGCAGACTAGTGAAGTTGCTGCTTATTCTGTGGACTTTGGCTGTGACAGGCACCCTTTCAGTGTCGATGGCCTTGAGGATATAAGTATATTGGAATCCCTGCATGGATACAGGAGTCATCTCTGTTATCACAGCTTCTTTTGGCATTGGTGTGTCAACCAAAAGGGCTGAGTAGCTGAAATGAATGGCAAGATGCTGCAAAATTGCTGTTAGATTGTTGGAGATGACAAAAATTAAAGTAAATTTCAAAGACTCACTCCTGAAGTCTCCTCATGGTGGAGGGAGGGTTTGGGTGTGTGATCAATGGAAGATAAGAGGTGAGCTTTATGGAATCTCTGAAGAAGTAAAGAGATGCACAGAGATTAGATAGTAATCCTTACATAATCCAATTTCACAATGTAGATAGTTAATAAGTTGTTATTTTTTTGTTTGCGTGGTGTCAAGTACCAACCCTCTGGTCACCCCTATATGTATCACCCCAGTAGACTGGAACATGGAGCAGTCTCACCTCAATATAATTAGTACTCAAAATATTACCAGTGCAGTACATTAATGTATACTGTTAAATTGTTTCATTGTTGATATGGGCTCACTTAACCTTTAATACAGATTGTATCTCTTTTATGTGCAGATGTTCTTGCATTGGCTATTGCAGTCAAAGAAATGGCAGTAGCTACACGGAAAGCCCGGACTGCCTTGTGGTGTGCCCTTCAAATGACATTACCTAAAACACCAAATGCCAATCCAGATGACCAAGTTGAAGTCGAAAGAGAACTTCAGGATCTAGTAACTAATGGAGACAAAAACTATCAAAACAGAAGCAACTACTATAGTGGGGAAAAAAATGAAGTCGTGAAAACACGTGTTGATTAAGTACTACTAAAGAAAAAAACTGCAAATCTTTAAACTAAATGATTCTATTATCTTTTGAGTTACTAGTGTGAATTGGTTAAGTTGCAGTGATCACAAATTCTGATTAACTAAAAAGAAAGCATTAAGGGGATAAAGACTAAAATGTGTGGGCTCCTTCAAAAGTAATTATAAACATTGCAGCTTGTAGTCAAGCATGCATTTGGTTAGTGAATACAGCTCTGTATAATTGAGACAAATGATACAAAGCTTATTTAAAAATCTCACTACCATAATTTAACAAGATCATTTTACCTTATTTTTGGTGAATTGTTCTTGTCAAATCTTCCTAATCAGAGTGACTAAAGCTTCTTAGTCAGGTAATTTTAATCCAATGTTTGTTTTAGTTTCTGTAAAATGTTTGTTATTTATTATAAGCAAAATTTATAAAAGTGGTCATGGCTTTCCTTGACATGACTAAAAAAAGGAAAGGTAACCTCTATTTGGTGAAAGTGAGCAATAAATGCACCAAAGTGCAGTCTTTGAGAGCTTAAAATCAGTCTTAATCAAAAACAAAATTATCTAATGCTATAATGGTAAGTGGAGGTTAATTAAATAAATATGGCATACTGCAATTATCCTGTTATGTAAAAGGTTATCATAGTTTAGATTTAATGGTTCTGTTCTTATTTATATCACCCTAACCTGATTAGCCCTCCATTTAAATAATTGAAGTTTCAGATAATGTGCAAAGGTCACAGACTTTGTATCATTATTCAGAGACCTGGAGATATTGATTTAATAATACTGAAGGTAATTCATTGGAAAATATCTTTCACTTATCGTGCTTTTTTTTCACATTTATGTTGCGAATAAGAGAGAGTCAGGAGTGATTGAAGGCAATAATTTCATTTTGGAGTTTGTGATATCGGATTGCAAATACAATTTATAATTAATCTGATTGCAGCGATGGAATTACAGCCTGAGCATACACTGTCAGTGTTTTAAATTATACTTAAATTCTTGGAACACTTCAATTAGAGTTGAGATTTTCTTTGCCAACAGTGTTACATAATACATAACAATATCTGTATAGAATAATTAAAAATTGTGACATAGGATACACACTGGAAAGTACAAGGCAGACATATTGTTAGGAGTTCTTTTTCCACTCCCCACTGAGGTATCTTCCTATGCCATCCTATGTCTGCTGAAGCTTCTGTTTTTACTATATTACAGACATAAGTCCTTCACAAACTCGCCAAAGTAAGTACTTAATTTGTGAATCTCGATGTAGAGGTTTGGCAGACCGGTTTATCATCAGGGCCATCACAGTACAGTCTGATGGCCATCTAATGTCTACATAGACATTTCCCAGAACAAGTCAATGGATAGAAATCAGGAGCTGGAACCCTTCCCGAGCCCAGGATATAAGGGTTCCCCAAGTGCTGCTAAAACTAGGTCAGCTAATTTAGCACAGAACAGGAATGAAACTCAGATTTTCTGGTCAGTAAAGCTTAGTGCTGGAAAGTGGCTATGCTTTAGGCCACTGGGGGAGCTGCAAGTGGATAATATTTAATATCACTGTTTGTTGATATATGTTTTATTTATACATCAGTTTAAAAATCATTTCAGGTAGTTTCAATTATTTTTGTTTGCTTATGTCTGTGTAATGGGAGGTGACATAATGGCATTTTTTGATGCAATTGAAAGCCCACAATTAATTGTGTTGGTGTATGCTATAATAGAATAACAGATTCTGTAATAAACAAATACCTACAAACTATAATTATACTAATTAACTAATAGCATTTTAACAATGCTAATCACAGAAAGCAAAAAACTTCCAGCAACAAAAAATTCAAAGCAAAAAGAATACAAAGAAATCTAAATGCAATGGTACAAAATCTCATAAAATGAAGTTTGTAAGTAACTACAAATTATCTACACCTTTCTAAACTCAAAATAATATCTTTGTTGCAAGGAATACTGCTTCATTAGCAAAAGCTTGACAGATGCTATTTAATGTGGAAATTACATTTAATTATTAAGGATATTTGCAGTGGATGTTGTATAGCTACAGTAGGCTATATTATTCAACAATCTAGATGTAATGATATGATGGAATTTTTTGTATTAGTGTATTGTTAGCATTTACTGAGTTTGAAGTAAACATTTACTTTTAATTAGTGCTAACATGGCACATTTAGAAAGGATATTAATTTAGTCTGATTGTTGCACGTATTTTGTTGAATATATTTATCTGAGGCAGCTCGTTTATAATGTGTACAATCTATAAATTAGTTTCCATATTGGGTAGACCCCTGGTACTGTTCAAAGTTTTTGTATTGAAACAGTAAATTGTTCTGCATTTCTAGTTTGAAATCCAGAGGGTATAAGTCTGATAAATGTGCCCATACAAATAAGTTTGATATTATGTCAATGGCAGATAGGGTAATAGATATTTAGAAACATTCGCAGAACACTTAATTTTTGTAACTGAAGTGAATTGCTTCAAAGTTGATAGTATTGGACTTATTTTAGCATTGTATTATTTGGTATCCTAAATTGTCATTCTCAGATTCAGTGATCGAATGTGTTTGTAAATGTCTTAAAATCATTCAGATTCATTGAATAATTTTCAGACATTCAATCTAAAACAATGAAGATGTCCGCAACTCAGAGACTCAAATGTGGGATCTCAAATTTAATTGGCTATATCCAGTGTAATTTTCATTTAGATATGCCATTGATATGATTTACAATGGATGTCCTGAAATTTATAGATTTCTTCTAATTTATCAAAAGAATTTAATAAATTTCATAAATGTGATCTATATTAAAGGTTAAAACAATTTCTCTTGAAATCAGTTTTAAAATATATTGTTTAATAGTGCATCTTGAGGTTATCTGGAAGGCATTTAATGCAGTCTTCAATTATATTTAAGCTAGGTCAAGATATGTCAAAATAAATGTGATATATCAGATATCTTTCAATGATAATTTGTGTTGTACAATTACCTTGAGGAAGTAGAATTCTTTGGTCTTTGAGTTTACGAATTGAATACTAGTTTGGATTAATGAATGAAAGGAACATATCTTTGTCATATGCTTGATAAATTGATCAGGAATACAGTGAGAAACCTCCTAGATGTTAAAATGTTCTATGTGATCAATGAAATACTTGGTAATGTAATACACAACTGCTTAAATTGTTATCTCATGAAGAGTCAACAGAAGGTTGTGCGTTTAAACAAAGTGTAGTAACTACTTGAAACAATGTCATTTATAAATGAGAAGAGTTAACCCAAGTTCCATAATTAATATTTAAGAAGTTAACTTTGTATCAAAGAAAATGTGAAATTTTTGATTTTCCTAAGTTAACAGTTGATATATTTTACTGAACTGTATAAGTTACTGAAAATGTGATATTAAATAAATTAACTATTGGTCTTTTTTTTAACTAATCTTGATTTAAAAATGTACATAATTAGAACATCGATATTTGTTTAAAGTTAGTTATTGCCTTTAATCACAAATTGTAGTCAAAAGTCTGAGGTGAGAAATTTGGAGTTGACAAAATGAAGTCTTTCGCTTAAGAAAAATAAACTTAATGTGTAGCTTTAGCACAGAAGGAACATCAAGACTGAAAAAAAGTCAAAACCTCAATAAATTAGATAAATTGTCTAATTTCAAAGTAAGTCGACAATCATTTTAATATCACTAAGGAAAAGACCTGTTAAGATATCTAAAACACCCCCATTTTTTTGGAGAATGTGCCTCAACAAACAAACCCTAGCCTGCAAAACAATTATAACCTTCCCAACTAACAACTTCGAAGCCAATCTTAAATTCATTTTCACAGTTACTTTCTACTGACTTTTTTGTTTATATTGTCCACTAATTTCAGTAGCCTCAAGTGTTGGGTTTTTACTATTCAAGATTTGCTCTCACCAAAGTCAAGTTTTCTACAGGATTTATTAATTTTGGACAGAATTTTCAGTGTAGTTTTTAATATAATCTTTTAACTTTCCACTTGAGAGACATTTATATTACACTTTCTTTTTACCCCATTGGTTGGAACAGTACATTGGTTGGCAAGCAACTCTGATTGGTAGGATTGGTAAAAGCATTGCTATGGAGAATGCACCAGTTAAATGATGACAGTTTATTGCTATGCTTTGTTTAAATTTATAACTGGGTAAATTGACCCGGACTGGTGAAGGCATGTCTTGGCAGAATGAACCAGAGAATGGCTGTTGCCTATTTTATTACGTTTAAATACGCACTTTGTATGCATTCGGTTGCTTGCAAAGAACAGGGCCCTGTGTATATCTGTAACTTCCAGTATGTTCAGTGTACTACACTACAAGTCCAATGACAATTTTAAATTGGTTTCACCATACATCTCACTACAGTCGGTGTGATTTAGCAAATATTGCCCAAGGAGAGAATCACACCTAATTTTGGATGCTGTGTTTTGAGTTTTGTATGCTCAGATTGTTTGGGTATGGTCAGTACCTATGGTCTGTTATAAACTATCAAAGTTCCGTGCAATTTGATACAATTTGCCGATCTTTGGGACATATCTCTCTGTACTAGCATCACATTGGTATTGAAATTCATGCATTCATAACTCATCGGAATCCTGATTGCTTGTCTTCAGTTAGGGCAGCAGGGTGGCTCAATGGTTAGCACTGCTCCCTCACAGCGCCGGGGCCTGATTCGATTTCACCCTGGGCAACCATTGTGTAGAGTTTGTACATTGTCCCCATATCTGCATGGGCTTTCTCCGGGTACTCCGGTTTCCTTCCACAGTTCAAAGATGTGAAGATTAGGTGGATTGTCCATGCTAAATTGTCCATAGTGTCCAGGGGTGTGCAGGCTACGTGGGTTAGCCAGTTAGCCATGAGAACTGGAGGTTTACAGGGATAGGTTAGCGGTCTGGGTGGGATGCTTTTCCGAGAGTCAACATGAACTTGATGGGCCAAATGGTCTGCTTCCACACTGTAGGGTTTCCTATGATTTCAATGCTACACAGCTCATTTGAGCAATAGGCAAAACTTCTTTCGATTTCCAAACACCATTTCTGTTAAGCATCACAACAACGTGAATCAACTTGGTTCACCTTTCCTTAGATTTTTGAGTTATATTACCCAAATGTAGGATAGATTTAAGGTGTGGAAGTGGCAGCCTTAAGTAACTCACCCAGACCCATTACCCCACTACTCTACATTTCCCCCAACTGGTGTACCTAACCTACACATCCCGGAATACTATGGGCAATTTAGCATAGCCAATTCACCTAACTTGCACATCTTTCGACTGTGAGAAGAAACCGGACCACTTGGAGTAAACCCACGCAGACACGGGGAGAATGTGCAAAAACCACACAGATAGTCATCTGAGGCTAGAATTGAACGCGAGTCCCTGACGCTGTGAGGCAGCAGTGCTAACCACTGAGCCACTATTTCAAAGGTGAATTTTGAGTGCAGAATGGAGCCCATCAAAATATATAAGGAAATTGTTAAATACAGCAGCCAATTCACATATAGTAACTATGTTATCTGCATATTAGGAATATCCAGGGTTAGGGAGGTTAGATGTTATTCCATCAATTACACGATTTTCATGAAATCCAAAAGACATTTGTGAGAGCTAGACCTAGCAGGAATTCTTTTGCAACATATCTATTTCAGAATGCATGGCCTCATTAAAAATTGAATTCATAAGTTCAATGATTATTGATTCATGATGGTGGCAGTTCTAGATTGCCATCATGTGGTCGTGCAGTTTATGTGGCTTCCTTGAAAACTAGTGAACAGGCTAGCAATGTCAAGAGCACTGCTATTGGTATGAAAGGCTTGCTGTGTTCTTGCGAATGTGAAGGATTCTGTCACCACGTAAAATATTTGCTACAACCAGGTTTCATTGTGGAGAGTAGAAATTGGGGCAATTTTAGAGGATGTTGTCATGGCCACAAACACAGCCTATGCCAAAGCAAGCACCCACTCCCAGCCTCTAGTCCCTGTATTCCAAGGGTTGATACTTGTACATCCACTTAGCCATAACATACTTTACAGAAGCAATATACCCTGTAGTGACAGTTAGATATGTAAACAAAAAAGGATTAATTCATAACTTTTCACTTAACACTTCAGAAGAACATCCATTCATTGCAACTCAATAACATTTCGATAATTCAAATTATTTAAGGTTTCAATAGGTGAGATGTCAGGGTTACTTGAAACAATTTAAGCCTGTTTGAATAAAGATCCAACAAGGCAGAACTTAGTGCAAGGCAGGTGACCGAAGTGTCAGTGGGGGAGAACTTTGGGGCCAACAATCATAATTCTATTAGTTTTAAAATAGTGATGGAAAAGGATAGACCAGATCTAAAAGTTGAAGGTCTAAACTGGAGGAAAGTCAATTTTGACAGTATTAGGCGTAAAATTTCAAAAGTTGAATGGGGGTAAATGCAGGTAAAAGGATGGCTGGAAAATGGGAAGCTTACAGAAATGAGACAGCGAGAGTCCAGAGACAGTATATTCCTGTTAGGGTGAAAGGCAAGGCTGGTAGGTGTAGGGAAGGCTGGATGACTAGAGAAATTGAAGTTTTGGTTAAGAAAAAGCAGGAAGCATATGTCGGGTATAGACAGCAGAGATCGAATGAATCCTTAGAAGAGTATAAAGGCAGTAGAAGTATACTTAAGAGGGAAATCAGGAGGGCAAAAAAGGAACATGAGATAGCTTTGGCAAATAGGGTTCAGAAGAATCCAAAGGTACGTTATAAATATATTAAGGAGAAAAGGGTAACTAGGGAGAGAATAGGCCCCCTCAAAGATCAGCAAGGCAGCCTCTGTGTGGAATTGCAGGAGATGGCGGAGATACTAAATGTGTATTTTGCATCAGTATTTACTGTGGAGCAGGACATGAAAGATGTCGAATGTGGAGAAATGGATGGTGACATCTTGAAAAATGTCCACATTACAGAGGAGGTGGTGCTGGATGTCTTAAAATGCGTAGAAGTGGAAAAAAATTGTAGGACCTGATCAGGTGTACCCGAGAACTCAGTGGGAAACTAGGGAAGTGATTGCTAGGACCCTTGCTGAGATATTTGTATCATCGATAATCACAGGTGAGGTGCCAGAAGAATGGAGGTGGCTAACGTGGTACCACTATTTAAGAAATGTGGTAAGGAAAAGCCAGGGGACTATAGACCAGTGAGCCTGACATCAGTGGTGGACAAGTTGTTGGAGGGAATCCTGAGGGACAGGATTTCCATCCATTTGGAAAGGCAAGGGCTGATTAGGGATAGTCAACATGGCTATGTGTGTGGGAAATCATGTCTCACAAACCTGATTGAATGTTTTGAAGAGGAAACAAGATTGATGAGGGTAGACCAATGGATGTGATCTATTTGGACTTCAATAAGGCGTTTGACAAGATTTCTCATGGTAGACTGATCAGCAAGGTTGCATCTCAGAATATAGAGAGAGCTAGCCATTTGGGTAGAAAACTGGTTTGTAGGTCGACTACAGTGGGTGGTAGAGGGTTGCTTTTCAGACTGGAGGCCTGTGACCAGTGGTGTGCCACAAGGTTCGTTGCTGCTTTTTGTAATTTATATAATTGTTTTGGATGTGAATTTAGGTATAGTTAGTAAGTTTGCAGATTACATCAAAATTGGAGGTGTCGTGGACAGCAAAGAAGGTTACATCAGGACAATGGGAACTTGATCAGATGGGCCAATGGGCTGAGGAGTGGCAGATGGATTTTAATTTAGATAAATGTGAGGTGCTGCATTTTGGAAATGCAAATCAGAGCAGGGCTTATGCACTTAATGGTAAGGTCCTGGGGCATGTTGCTGAATAACAAGACCTTGGAGTGTAGGTTCATAGTTCCTTGAAAGTGGAGTGGCAGGTAGATAGGATAGTGAAGGCGACATTTGGTATGCCTTTCTTTATTGGACAGAGCATTGAGTATAGGAGTTGGGAGGACATTGGTTAGGCCACTTTTGGAATATTGTACATAATTCTGCTCTCCACCTTATTCGAATGGAGGATATTGCCAGGATGTGAAACTTGAAAGGATTCAGAAAAGATTTAAGAGGATGTTGCCAGTGTTGGAGGATTTGAGCTGTCGCGAGAGGCTGAATCAGCTCAGGCTGTTTTCCCTGGAGTGTCAGGAGTCAGTGGGGATATCAAGGTTTATAAAATCATAAGGGGATAGATAGGGTAAATAGACAGGGTTGTTTCCCTGGGGAGGGGGGGGGGGGGGGGGGGGAGTCCAGAACTAGTGGGCATAGGTTTCCGGTGAGAGGAGAAAAATTTAAAAGGGGCCTAAGGGACAACATTTTCACCCAGAGTGTGGTGCACGTCATAGAGATGTACAGCCACTGAAGGCTGGTAGAATTATTAAATTTAAAAGGCATCTGAATGAATATATGATTTGGAAGGCTTTAAGAGGGACATGGGGCATGTGCTAGCAAATGGGACTAGATAAGGTTAGGATATCTCGTTGGTATGGACGAGTTAGACCAAAGGATCTGTTTCGTGCTATGCATCTCTATGACTCTATAACTGTCAATCAACGCGGAGTTCAGATGTTTTGCAAGAGTAATGATGTTTGGGCTCTTGTACATTAACAATCTGGACGAAAGAATTAAGGGCATTGTTACAAAGTTGGCAGATGACACAGGAAAGGTGGAGTGACAAGTCATGTCAAGGAGGTGATGAGGCTGTAGAAGGACAAGGACAGGCTAGTACATGGGCAAATAAGTGGCATTTGGAATACAACATGGGAAAGTGAGGTTATGCACTTTGGTAGGAAGAAGAGGTGTAGACTATTTTCTCAATGGGAAAGGCTTCAGAAATCTGAAGCACAAAGGGACTCGAGTATTTTTCAGGATTGTCGTCAGGCTAACATGCATGTTCAGCTGGCAATTAGGAAGGCAAATGCAATGTTAGCATTCATTTGTGAGGGTCACAGACTAATAGCATGAACATATTGCTGAGGCTATATGAAGCTCATCATTCTGCATTTGGAATATTGTGAGCAGTTTGGGTCCTGTCTCTTAGGAATGATGTGCTGATCTTGGGTGGGTTCCAGAGGAGGTTCACAAGAATGATCCCAGGAATGAAGGACCTGTCATATGAGGAGTGGTTGAATGGTAATGGCTCTGTACTCAATGGAATTTAGAAGGATGGGGCATGGATCTCATTGAAACTTAGAGTACTTAAAAAGCCTGGATAGACTGGACATTGAGATGTTTCTACTAATTGGAGACAACAAGATCTGACTGCACAGTCTGAGAGAGAATGAACAACCTTTTAGAACGGAGATGAAGAATTTCTTTAGTTAGAGGGTAGTGAATCTATGTAAGTCATTGTTGCAGTAGGCTATGGAGACATTGAGTGTATTTAAGACAGAGGTAGGTGGGTTCTTGTAATGTAAGGGCTTTAAGGGTTAGGGACAGAAGGCAGGAAAATGGGGTTGTGAAACATATCAGCCATGATCAAATATTGGAGATGTTATGGGCTGAATAGCCTCATTCTGCTTCTATATCTTATGATTTTATGATGTATGGTCTCTCAGCCAAGCCTTATTGAATTCTTGATGTGGAGTTGATATAATGCTAATGTCAGTGGACTTGCAATCCAAAGCTCACAATGCCGCTGCTCGTTTAATCAGGTTATACTGTCCATGGCCCTTTTTGTTTTTAAGAGAGGTCGTAAAAGCAGCAATTCTAAAAGGTAAGGCCAGTTTGATTATAGCTAACTGATACTGTTTGGCAGATACTCAGACAAAAGGCTTTCAAGTTAAACAAAAACACTTGTACAGTTCTCCAAGGTCAGCTTTTCCATTGCTTGGTTTAGTTTTAGCAGGAAAGTTTGAACCTGCTGGACCCAAAGAAGCAGGTCTATGCTGATCCTCCACTCTCTCTCTCTGACATCTCTTGTAAGATACTGTTTGATTTTACCTTCTGTGCCAAGGGATGTTTATGGGGATTGTTACAATATTTGGAACAACATAATTAAATAGGGGTAATCTGTTAGGTTTTTGGACAGGGCTGCTATTCTATGTTCTGTTCTCTTTTGTGTTTCATTTGGTAATCTTGAAAATAAATTCTATTTTGTTTAAAACGAAGTGGTTTGACAAGCTGCGTCACTCCTATAATATCCACACTACACCTGCTTAAAACAACTATCAAAGTTAAGGTCTGGACTACCTTCTTGACATGTTTTGAGGGGGTCTAGCCTGGTCCATAACACAATGCTGTAGGAACATTAATTCTAGATTTCTTTTCACTGAATTCAATGATAACCATCTAACCATTGTCAATTATCACAAAAAAACCCCTCTAGTTCATCAATGTGAATTGGCTATCTTTACCTGCTTTAATCTAGCAGTGACTTGCAACTCCAGACCCACAGCAATGAGGTTGATTATGAATTACCTGGAGTCAATTAGTTCCAAAATAATTAGAGATAGGTAATTAATGCCAGCCTTCCCAGTAATGTCCATATCTCAAGAAAAGAAAGTAAATTTTTCTTGTACTGTAGCAATGGGAGTTTCTTTTTAAAAAGTGGTTTTAACAGTGAAAACTTGAGTGAATCTTCTTTAATACTTGTATTAAATCCATGCAAGTGTCACTGTCGGGTTTGTTACTTCTATACAGTGAATATTTCTAGATGGTGAAATAGCATGAAAATGCCATACTTTGACAAGAGGAAGACCTTCAGAATTTAACTTGCACAAAGTTTCTCCATGCTGACTATAATTCACAAAGCATTTTAATTGACACGAGGGTGGTTGGGGGTGGGGGTGCTCAACAGATTTTGATAAAAGAATGGTACATATTTGGAATGGGAATTATGTACCTCAAATAGCTTTGGAGACTCAATGACTGAGTATGTTCAAGACAGAGATGGATAGATGTCAAAACATCAAAGGAAATGAGGATAGTCTGAAAAAAAATTTGGCATTGAGGTAGATTAGACATCATATAGTTGTGGCAGGGCTTAAGTGGCCTTTTTCTGTTCCTACTTCCTAAACTATCTACAGACCAAGTATAGGCCTAAATATGATTTTTGGTAGCCAGGGAAGCTGGCTATTTTACAGATCAGGTCAACTGACATACCACATATACACAGACTCTCACAGCACGGAAACAGACTCTTCAATCCAACCAGTCCATGCCAACCATAATTCTGAACTAAACCAATCCCACCCTACCCCTTCAAACCCTCTGCATAACAAAGTTGCACCCCCCTTCATATTTGCCCCAAATACTTCTCTCATCCCAAAAGATATATATCCCCCTAGTTTTAAAATCCCCTACCCAAGGGAAAAGACACCTGCCATTCACCTGTTCCTCCATCAATGCGTCCTCTGGTACCACTCCAACCCCAAGTAGCTGCTGGAGTTCTCTGTCCACACCTGCCTCTAACCCATTGTTTCTTGCTGACTTTAGCTGACCTAAAGTACCATTCTCCCACCGTGGGGCCTTGGAACTACTCATTCATTGTCTTCACACCATTTCCTGATTATCAACAGGAATGTGTCCTGTTGTAAATTGCTCTTGCCTTCAACAGCTGACAGGATCAAGTGCTCACCACTAGATGGTAGCAGAATTAGATTTTTTTAAAAAATGACATTCTTATGTTGCGACACAGGGCACACCAATAAAAGACAGGGCTGCAAAATAAATAAGTCACAGAAATCTGCATATGTGGAAATTGTATTGTTATGCTGCATGAGTTTTATTACAACTCCAATAATACTAGAAAGCTATTTATGAATAAATAAATATCATAAAGCCCAGTGATGTTGAGTCTTTCTCCCTCGTGTGGGAATCCTTCAAATGCTACACAGTTGCAGGAGAAGGGATCTACCAGTAAAGATAACAGGGCCATTTGACCCATTGAGCCTAGGTCAGCCCATGGAAGTTACATGGCTTCCCACATTGTTTATAGCTTGTGGTGGCAAACAGAATTTTTTAATTAGTCTGGAGAAGGTAATCACAGGATAATATGACACAGAATAAGGACCATTCTGCATATTATGGCTCTCTTGGCTTTTTGAGTCTTGTAGACCTAGAAATGCTTCCTTTCAAGTGTTGATCTCTCAGCACTGACCCTCCCGACAGTGCAGGCCTGCCTCAGCAATGAGCTCCCCACCCAGAGGGTCACTGACCCTCTGACTGTATGACTCAGCTCCATCAGTACTGCGCTATCTTAGCACTGACCTTACAACAATGCGATGTTCCCTCAGCATTGCTCACCTCTTTCCACCCCGCCCCCCGCCCCCAGTAATGCTGTGCTCCCTCATCACTGACTCTCCAACTGTATTGTCTGGCCCCATCAGTACTAACCCTCCTCCTTTTGATATGTTGTACTTGGATTATAAAGAAATCTTCATTTGAGTAACAAGTTTCATATCTACAAGATGGTAAATTTACTTTTATTATGAATAAAATGATAATGCCTACAATGAAAAATATTTTATTTTCCAAAAAGCAAACGATAATTCAAATAAGTTCAGTAGATGTTTTCTGTTTCAGTGGTAGAAAGTACATCATTTCTAAAAGACAAAAAGTAAAAGTGATACAAAAACAAAATGCCATTGATGCTGGAAATCTGAAATAAAACTGGTAGTTAACACTCAGCTTGTGTGGCAGCATCTGTGGAGAGAAGAAAAGAGTTATCTCTAACAGACCTGAAACCTTAACTCTTTCTCTCTTTCTGTTACTGCCACGATGGAAGTGATGTTCTAATTTCAGTCAAGAATTGTTAAAGCTATCCAGAAGCTAGCTATAAAAATACATTGAGAAAAAGTCAATATTAGGTCAATTTTTAGGTACATTTCATCAAACTAACAAATGTTTTCCTTCACTGAAGGGGCTCTGCTGTAGTGTGTTTCAACTAATTTCTTCTGTGTGGGTTATTTTCACTTAACAGTGTTAGATACCAACTGAAACACATTCAAAGTTTCAAATATCTTATTAAACAATTCATGATACACTAGTAACCTATCCAAGAGTTTTTTAAAAAAACTATGACCTTGACTTTTCAATTTTGACACAATATTTCACAAAAGTTTGGCATTTTGTGAAGAAAAAAATTTTCCACCCCCCCAAAAAGTCATTGGTGTTTCACAGTTCATATTACCTGTGGATGTAAACTTGTAGCTCTGAACAGCTGCACACTCCAGTCTAATATCTTTCAAATAATCTATCGCTTTCGTTCTCCTTTCTGTGTTCTCTTCTTCTCCTTTTCTTTTCTTTCCTGTTTGGCAAGTTTATCTTTCTCTCGCTGTAGTTTATCTTGCTCCTTCTTTTTTTGTGCATCTTCCCGAGCCTTCTCTCTTTCTGCTTTTTTTGCAACAAGAACTGATTCAACATTTGTGTTTTTGAAAAGAGCTAGTATCAAAATTAAGGAATTATACCAAATGGCATTGTTACAAGGGTACTAATAATTTTTCTTCATGATTTTTGTTTAATTTACTACCTCCTTTACAAATTATTTTGAAATAGAAGAATGAAAGAAAATAAAAATACAGCCTATGGTGAAGTCAAAGAAGCAGAACTTGGCCCCACTTCCATGGGAGGTGTCCTTATTATAAATATACTGAGGATACACACTCAACTTAGCCTACTCTATTAAAGCCACTTTCCTGATCAAACCCAAACAGCAAGTCTAATTTTCACTTTTCTGTACGATTTGAGGTTTTCTGCCTATCTGATGTCAGGTTGCCTAAAAATCATGATGAATGACCAAGGAACATCCAATTTGCCCATAGCAAAAAGATAGTAATCCTATCAAAACACCTCATTTTTAGTTAAATTCATAAACAGATGAGACAGTGCAACATCAGTAAATCAACAGTGCTTTCTCACAGAACTTGCTTAGCAACGCACAGTAGCAGCAGTGGTGTTGTCTAAATGTACTGCCGAAATTCACTAAGGCTCCTAAGACAGTACTTTCCAACCTATGACCATGACAATCTAAAGAGGCATGGGCAGCAGATACATGAGAATAGAACCACCACCTGCAAATTCCACTCAAAGTCTTTCGCTATCCGAAATTGGAAATATATTGCCATTCCTCGACTGCTGATTGGTCAAAATCCTGGAACTCCCTCCCAAAATAACACTGGGGGCTACACAAAATGTACTGCAGTGGTTCAAGGAAGCAGCTCACCACCTTAAGGGCAGTTAGGAATAAGCAATAATGCTGGGCCTGCCAGCAAAGAATTATAAAATACTTTTCAGATGTATATACAGAATTGGCATAGCATGTGCAAAGCATCATGGGTTCCAAAACACCAGAACTAGCATACTAACAACAAAACAGCCTCACATTGGAGGTTACCAAGAATTTGGGGAAGGGGCAGTGGGATCCTGGTGCCCTAACGGTTGGAAGTTCATCTGATAAAATAAATTCAAGATATAGCATTACAGCTGCTTGAAAACAGGTGAAGTCTATTTGATTTTTCCTTGCCAACTTCAGAATCATAACCTAATTTAACATGAAGAGTCATCATATCAGACTTGAAACATTTATTGTGTTTCTCTCTCCAATGCTGCTGGACCTGCTGAGTTTCTCAAGCATTTTCTGTGTTTGCATCTAATCAACTTGCAAGGCATGCCTTGATCAGTTGTCAAACTTAAGAACACAATTATTGCCTTAAAAGTTTTCTGTAAACTTGGCCCCATTCAACAGTTGAAACTTTGTAATAACATCTTCCAACAGTCAAGATGACATCCTGGCATACAGCAAGAATAAGCACGAAGACTGTTTTGAGGAAAATAATGAAAGGACTTCCCATCTCTTCAAACAGCAGCAGTTCATGATTGAGAAGCATTACAGTCATCAACCAAATAAAGCCTACAAAAATGTAAATATAATTTCCAGTGGGCTTGAAGAAAAATGCAGAGTGTCTTGGTACAAAGCAACACCCATTTTGGCATGACCCATTTTCCAAATGTGAAGACGATACATTAATCCTTAATTCTTTTCTCTCAGCTGTTAGGTGTAATCTTCGATATGGCAGCTGTAGCAGGGCTCTTGTGGCACAGTGGTAGTGTCCCTAGATCAGGAGATCCAGATTCAAGACTCACCTGTCCCAGAGGTCTGTAATAATATCTCTGAACATGTCAATAAGAAAATGTCAATGGTTGTTGTAATGTAAAGGTGACAAGTCAATGGGATGGGTTGCACAGAGTCAATACTTCAAGCCTGTTTCGTGAGGACCAAGTCAACTGGAAGCACATTCAATTAATCCAACAGAATGCAAAGTATTTGCTCTTGTATTTGGTGTCACAAGATTCCATACATACCCATTTGAGCAATTCACCAAAAAAGCCATTGGAAACAATTTGGCACAAACTACTGATACAGGCAACAGTAAGTTCTGCTACTAAAATAGTTCTCTCACATGCAGAGTAGATTACCAAATCTCAACATGAATGATGAGGTGGAAGATGTGCCCACGATCGATTTGATGAATTTTGCACAAATGCAATCAGCTGCAGAAAGATACAGCTAGTGATCTACAAGTGAAAGCACAATGGAAAGTTATCACAAGATGGCCTTGGATGATACATGAAGTGCTGCACGCTCTCAAATGCTTTTCTCCATCCACATATGAACTTGATATCTCAAGAGAAAGACTTTTATACGCAAAACTCTTTGGCAAGACACACTGTCCTGGCTACATCTAGGAGATATAGTCCCATATCTAAATGCAGACTTGGACAACATCCACACTTGAGTTGAAAAGTGACAAGTGGTCACACAGGAAAAGATGCCTGTCACAGGACATTATAGCGTGGCCAGAGATTAACAATGCTAATGATAAGACAGTGAGGATGTGGGAGATATACCAGAGTCATCAATCACAACAGCGTAAAGAAACACCCTCACGAGATTCCATCAATCCCCTGTCCAAAGTAATAGAAGATTTATTCACCATACAGAGGATAGGAAGGAGACCAGAATTGCACGCAGTATTCCAACAAACAATTGGCCTAACCAATGTCCTTTACAGCCACAACATAACTTCCCAACTACTGTACTCAATACTCTTAAATCTTCTTAAAAAAAAGAAAAACTGAGATGGTAAAATAACCACATCTGGAATACAGTGTGCTGTATTCATCTTATTTCAGGAAGGATAGAAGATGTTGGAAGCAAAACAATGTTGGTTTATTAGACTCTGCAGCTCCAACTGACCAATTTCTCTGTTAAGTAAATCTGTTTGAAATTCAGGTAAATTGAGTCTGTTAGTTACTAATGAATGGTAATTCATGTTAAGGAATACAAGACAATGACAGGCACAGAGCTCAAACTACCTACAATATCCACCGTCTAAGTGTAATAGCCGGACAGCATTACAAACAAGGTTTTCTATGGGGCTGGGCTCAAAAGTTGAACAGGCTACATCTCTTGCATGACCACATAAGCTCAAAGCAGAACTTCTATAAGCAATGTCTCAGGAAAAATGATATAAAGGTGGGCAAGTGCCAGTTCAGTAAACTTACTTGCAAATCTCACATTGGACTACTTAGTTAAAAAGATCCACATTCATAATTTGAACATGTTTGAAAAGATCAGAAATCTATCATACAACGTATAAAACTTTGTACATGTGGAGAAGGTATTTCAATAACACTATAGGAAGAGGTTACTTAGCTATTAAACGTGTACCAGCTCTTTTGAAAAGCTCTTTTCTCACATCCCATAATTCCTTTTGTCCTCTGGCAGAAAATGTACTCAAATACACCTTTTATTTATGTGTCAGAAATTTGTTCCCCCACTCTACTCTGAATGCCCCTTCCACACTGAGATAAAGTCCCCCAATATCATCACTCCTTCACCTCTCAGCAACCTCTCTCTCCCATTGCTTGCTAGTCTATTAAATATACCACGTAGTATATTCTATTGGCTACAGCAGTTCAATGTAGAAATTAGCATACAATGACTAGAGCAGCTTTTTTTAAAAAAGTTATTGGTTTGCAAAAAACACTATATTCAAGATTATTCTGCATATCAAATGTGCAGATTTGACTCTTAAAACTCAAATGAGAAAGATTTTTATCCCGAGTAATTGTTTTTAAATAACTATTTTAATTAGAGTCAAATCTAATTACAAACTATTACTATTGCAACTGATCTATCAAAGCAACGAGAAAAATAACCAAAGCTTTGCACGTTCCCCGTGTCTGCGTGGGTTTCCTCCGGGTGCTCCGGTTTCTTCCCACAGTCCAAAAATGTGCAGGTCAGGTGAATTGGCCATGCTAAATCGCCCGTAGTGTTAGGTAAGGGGTAAATGTAGGGGTATGGGTGGGTTACGCTTCGACGGGTTGGTGTGGACATGTTGGGCCGAAGGGCCTGTTTCCACACTGTAATCTAATCTTTAGGACATTTGATTGATCATAGTTACTGGTGGGTATTGAGGTCAGAATGCTGAAGAACTCATCTGATAAACTGTAAACCCGGTTATAGAATCCCTAGTGTGAAAGCAGACCATTCGACCCATCGAGTCCACATTGACCCTCCAAAGGGCATCCCGTCCAGACTCACCCCCCGAGCCCGATAATCCTGCATTCCCCATGGCTAATCCACCCAGTCTGGCCACGCTAAATTGACCATAGTGTGCAATCGACCTAACCTGCACATCTTTGGCCAGTGGGAGGAAACCAGAGCAACCAGTAGAAACCCACACAGACAAGGGGAGAACGTGTAAATTCCACACAGACAGTCACCCGAGGCTACAATCAAACCGGAGTCTCTGGAGGTGTGAGGCAGCAGTGCTAACTACTGAGCTACCGTGTCACCCTAAAGCTGTGAAGTACCAGCAGCTTTTCCATGCAACCAAACACTACAGATAAACTTTATACGACAATTACAAATGGCTTCTTAAATAAAGAGATTACAATTGTTGCCCCACAATAACCTTCAATAGTTTGTGCAATTAATTTTAAGCAGATCAAGATATAGTTTTGAATGATATTCTTAATTTGCAAAGAAGTTGTGACTATGATTAAATTAACTTAAGCTGTTAACAGATGATCAAGATAAACACATCAGAAAAAGGATACATTTGTCTTCAAAGTTAAATGCTCCACTTGTTCCATGGGATTCTTCATCTTCAGTGCTCAAGTTAAAGAAACTAAAAGTTTACACTATAAGCAACAAATAACATCAACAAATGATTAGCATTGGAGGACTTTTAATTTGATCACACTGCTTTTTTTTTATATATGACCTATAACCAAACTGAATTTAGCCAATTTCATTCAATATCCACCTTTCCAAAATATGTAGGATTAATTTTCCTCCTCCACTGCTCACATCTGCATTTCTTTTAAAAAGCAGCAGGAATGAACTGACAGTAGCATTATGCAACCTCATTTATTAATTCCCAAAGAAAGTAACTTGGAGAAGTACTGCAAACAGGAAAACAAATAGGCCAGGCAAAGAGGCTAACTGAATTAACCTGCAGTCCCTTCACCTCTGGGAAAAAGGTTAAAAACAAAAGTAGTATAATAAAACATTTCGTAAACAAACATTAATTTGGTCAGTATCAAACAAATTTCAAATGGAAGAAAGACACAAATGTACAGGCCGTTATGCTATAATCCACGTTTCATTAACACAAATTAGCTATAACGCGATTTATGAATTGAGGACAGTTTCTAAAGGTAAATGTTTAAAACATGTGTTGCGATTCCATCAGCAACACTTTAAGCGCCATTTCTAAAGCAATTTGTCTATAATGCGGGATTGCACAAGAACACAACCATCATGTTACAGGAGAACTACATGTACCCATAATTTGGCATAAGGTGGCAGAAGAAATACTGGGACGCGAAGAATAACCATCACCGAAATCTGTCTGAATAGACAGATTAACATCTACAATTAAATGGAGGACTCAATGACTCTCAGGTTTAAAAAAAATCCAGATACTAAATGCAGGCAGCAGTTCAATGGTAGGATGAAAGACATACAGAACAAAGATGAAACCACCTTTAGCAGATCTGGCCATTAAAAGGTGTTAAAATTAGAACAATAATTTGTGATTTCATCCTCAGAATGCCCAAGGAACAGTTATAAATGACAGTGAGACTGGAAGTATCAGGTTTTGAAAGGCCCAAAATGATGAGGCACAGTCCTCAAAATGACACAAGAAAGCAAATTCTGTGGACGAGGATAAAGATAATGGCAAATCAAAACAAATGATACAGATTACATGACTACCTTGTGATCAATGTGTTGGTCATTGATTCTTTTACTGTGCAGTAGCAATTCTCACTTTATATGAAACAGTTAAAATGTTACTTTAATTCATTTAAGTTGTGAAATTTACTAAAGTTGAAGCACTACTTACTTTAGGTTTGCAATAAATTTGTGGATAGTAAAGAGAAAGGCAAATTCCAGTAGAAATAGATGGTGTTTACTTTCTAAACACTGATTTAGTCTCGTGGGTTGTTCACACTCGACTAAATTTTTAAGAAAAAGGCACAAATTAAGCTTAACAGAGCGTAAGGTGTTTTGGGAAGTCTGTGGTTCTGCAATGAATTTAATCAAGACATCATTACAAAACCTCAGCATGTCAAATATTAATAGCATCAATTGATAAGAATCCAAAGAAAAGCAAATTATCTTGAAGTTATATAGACAAGATTGTTCACTCTAACTGTTAATACTTAAAATCCTACAATGGTTAACACAGGGTAAATGGGAGGGATTTTAAGAAATGTCCATTCAGTAAAAAAGTGAAGGACACTATCATGTCTGACTGTATGCCTTCTATTGACTAAAGGTATGGGACAAATACATATTTTCAGTCCAGATTTTACAAAGAAAAGGCAAAGTCCCCAAAATAACACTTGACTAAGTGAATTCAGAGGAAGAGGACCAGATTCATTCTTTCAACCATATTGTATGGCTTGGAGTTATATTATCTCAGCCTCTTCATCACTGAACAGACGGGTGCTTCCCTCCAAAAGGGGAAAAAACAAATAGTTTCCTCATGCCATTTTCCCCACATTACTTTCTCAGCAATTGATTCAGGACCCTCTCTACAATTGTTCTGGGAAGCAAAATGGAGGTTTTCACATACACATTGATAATAGCCAATTCATTCCCATCACTACCTCTTTCAATTCTTCCACTGTTGCTAAATGATCTGATTGTTTATCCAAAATCTAGTAGTGAGCATAGATTTTCTCCAGTTAAACACTAGGGAGATAAACTATTATCTCCAGACCCTAAAAGTTCCAAATTTTATTGCTCTTGCTGGTAATGAGGCTGAACTAAACTGCTCCCAACCTCAGTGCCATATTTGATTCAGTGATAAGCTACTGACCACTCACCCATGTCAACACCTCGACCATTTATTTCCATTTTTGCATTGTTGCCTCTTAGTTCATCTGTTACTAGACCATCATTGATGATGCCTTTAATCTTATGTATTTTCTACCTTGCATAAATTTGAGGCCATCGAATACACTCAGTTAAATGGGATTTAGTGTATCATCCAAGTGCTCACAAACTGATAATATCTCCCACTCAAGCAATGCCTCCTTTTTAAAGATTCTCAATCCCTCCATGGCTTCAGCCCTACTTAACTCTAATCTTCTCTAACTCCACAAATCAGAAGAGGGCTCAGCTAATTCTGGTCACATAACATTCCAGATTTTAACTGTTGTACAATGCCTGGATTTATTAATTTCCCATTTAACAAGCTCTGGAATTCCCTCACAAAATCACTCCTTCATTTATCCCATACCTGACAGTAGAATACAGGTATCAGAGTTTTGGATGAGCTCAGGTCTGCAGAGGATGCATGCCAAGAGGCCAGCCAGGCAATTCAGTCTTTGGAGTGTTAAGGAAGCGAAAGCAGTGGTAGCTAAGGAACAAACATTGTGGAGAGAACCAGAAACCCTCTTCAGTCCTCCCAATACTTAGTTGCAACAAATGTGTTCATCCAATTGTAGAAGAAACACAACAGAGGCAGTGGAGGGTTTGAGATAAGCAGAGCTGGTGCCTGTGTAAATGTGAATCCTGAGGTTGTGACTTTGCATCCCCAAGACATCCAAAAATGCTTTGTAATCGGTAGATTATTTGCACAGTTCAAAGCACCTGCCAATTTGCAATAAATTACAATACATTAATGCCAGAAAAGTGGTATTCACTGGCAGCTGAAAAGACACAGATGAGCCAGAAATAGAAAGATTTAATTTCATCATGTCTACTTTTTAAACAATACAAAAAATTATATCTTTGACCCAGTTTTGATCATTAGCACTTTCTTCATTCATATTAAAGACATTCATACATAGGAAAGATTGAGCACTGCAATAATATTACAACCTGCAAAATGTTTTACTAACATTACCTTCATTCATTTTCTTCCTTTCCAAAGTTTCTTTTATCCAATGTCTTTCAAAAGATTTAGCTTTTTTTTTTACAAAAATCATTGAACTGTCCAATTAAATTTGTACCCACTAAAAATATTCACTGATTATGTTCTTTTACTGGAGAGGAAGGATGGAAAAAGAGAAAGCCTAGTCTTTCAAATCAATGTCAGGAAAATAATTCCACTGAATAAATCTTAATTCTTCTTCCCAAAAGTCAGTACCAGAAAGGATATTCTTCCTCATCAGTTATATTTGCATACTGTGCAAGAACTGCAGCTTTCCTCGATTTCTCCTCTTCTGAAGTGTCTTTTTGTTTCACAACAATCTGAGCCTGTTTCTCAATCATACTTGCGATGGCATGTACTTCATCTTAAAAAAAAATAAACAGAAGAACTCCAGTTAGATATTAAACTTGCATAATTCAAACACCAACAGAAGCAATGATTTTTCCTTCTCAAATTATGTTCATAGTAATATCTAACATTTATAAATACAACATACTCACCCAATTAATTGACTTTATGCATTTAAAATATGCAAAAATACAGCAATTACTGGACATCTGAGATTATCCTGATCTTTACCTTCAACATTTTTTTCTTGTGTGATACTGTTTGTGGTTTCAGACCATTTCTGAATTATATCTTTGCAAATTACTGCCAATGAATCTTCATCCTGAAAGTAATAACAAGAGTAGGATTTCAGATATATGTGCTTATATCCGAGGAAAAATTAGCAATGAATTCATGATTAACAAACAGAGTCATGTACAAGGATCAAAACTGGTTTGGCCTTTTGTGAAGGTGTTCTGTCTACACACAAAAAAAGGGCAAATTCAACCTAAAAAATTACCATAATATTTCACAGGATCCCTACAGAATGGAAACAGGCCCTTTGGCCCAACAAGTCCACATCGACCCTCCGAAGAGCCACCCACCGAGACCCACTCCCCCATCCTTATACTTGACATTTACCTATGACTAATGCATCTAACCCAAACATCCCTGAACACTTTGGGCAATTTAGCATTGCCAATTCATCTGACCTGCACATCTTTGGATCATGGGAGGAAACCGGAGCACCCGGAGGAAACCAACGGGGAGAATGTGCAAACTCCACATAGACAATTGCCCGAGGCTGTGATTGAACCTGGGTCCCTGGCGCTGCGAGGCAGCAGTGCTAACCACTGCACCACCATGTCTCCAATCATCAGTAAAGTCATCATTAATTCCATCAAGCAGTGCTGATGAACTGTTCACCAAAGCAGTTTGGGTTTTATTAAGACCATAAGGTTCAAAACAAGGACAACGAAAGTTCAACTGCAGGCTGAAGTAATCATGACCACCTTTAACATCAAAGTTATTATTCAGCTTCAGCACACTAGAACAGATATTTCTCACATTCTTAGTGTATTTTGGCATAGCTCAAGATTCTTCGTTCATGATGTTGTTACTATACAAGGATCAGCATACTGGAACCCGGCACTGATCATTTTGGTATTCATTTCAAATTGCAATTCCACAGAAGTTTATAATCATATTCAACAAGACCTGGACATCCAGCCTTAGGCAGATAAATAGCAAATAACATCTCATCTAATCCAACCATTTTCCCTTGATGCTCAAAAGGCATTACCATCACTGAGTCCCCAACTATTAGTTGCCATTGACTAGAAACAGGAAGAGCATAGCTATACAAAAACTGTGGCTGGAAGTTTTAGGGTTGGTAATTGACTCCAAAAGCCCACCACCATCAAGAAGGCATCAAATAAGTAGTGTTATGGAACAGTCTCCATTTGCCTGGCTAAATGCAGCTCTAACAACACTCCAAAAGCTTGACAGCATGCATGCTAAAGCAGCCAGCATAACTGACACTCCACCCAGCCATCACCTTTAGCATTCACTCCCTTCACCGGTGATACTCAGTGTCAACAGTTTGTACCATCTGCAAGACGCACTGCAATAACTGGCCAAGGTTAATTTGACAGCACTTTCCAGAGCTGTGACCACTTCAACCTAGAAGGATAAAATGCAGCAGGTGCCTGTGAACACCACCACCTACACATTCCTTTCCAAACCACATACCATTACAATTTGCAACTGTAATTGCTGTCCTTTTACTGTCTCCAGCCCAAAATCCTGGAACTTTCTTAATGTCAGTGTGGATGCCCCTGTAATGATTCGAGAAGGCAGCTCATCATGCGATACTCTAGGGCAATTAGGGATAGGCAATGAATTCTGGTCTAGTACAGAACACATGCACAAATAAAGAAAAGACCTGGACCGAGACTAGGTAGCAAGTCACACAAGTTCCCAGCCACAATCATTTTCAATCAACATTCAGACCTTCACCCATACCAGAAATAACAGATTGCAAAAGCAGTGATGTTTTCAGTGGAGTGTTGTTATCGGTCATTTGGAAGAGGAAGTGGACACTACATGAGATGGGGAAATAATTTACAAAATGATCTACCATGGGCCCAAGAAGAGAAGTTACTGGTCTAGAGCATCCTGAAAACAGGGTTGTGTAAGCAGTAAGTGGTCACATGACTGAGCCCAGATTACAGGGGGCATGAACAGTGGGGAGAAACTAAAAAAGTAATGCGTGTTGTTTAGTACAAAATTTGCTGCCATGAAAATAGCCAGACCTGGATCAACACGTTATGTCATATGCATGTGGTCCTGTTGTAGTTCTTATATGTCACAGAATTTGTGACAAGGATGTCATCGAAAAATCAATACTTATTCATAACCACCAATTCTCTCAATGAAAAGTCTCAGTGAGGAGGAAGACTCAAAAAAAGTGTTGGTTTGTTTTCTGTTGAAGAAGCGAAGCTGAGGAAGGAGTCTGACTGAGGCACACAAAATTGAGAGGTATAGATAAGGTAGATCATGAGAACCTTTTCCCCATGGCAGATACTTCTAAGACCTGAGGGCATAAGTTTAAGGTGGGGAATAAATGGTTCAGATGAGATCCAAGAAAACGATTCAACCCAGAGGGTGGTAGAAATAAAAAAACACGCTGCCTGAGAGGGTGGATGAGACTGGTCCTCTCACATTTAAGAATCATCTGGATGAGCGAGTAGGCTATGGATCAAATGCAGGGAAAATGCGATTCTAGTAGCTTGGTTTTTGTTGGTCAGCATAAATATGGTGATCCAAAAGACCCGTTTCTATATGACTACCTTTGTATTTCTGTCGCTTTTAAAACTGGAGTTCAATGTGACTATTTTTGAAGACTGCATTTACCAGGATAGTTGCATAATTTCACAGTAAGGAATTTGATACTGAGCCTAGGAATGCTATAGTGAATAAAGGCTGGAGTGAGATAGAATACTCCAGAAAAAAAAATCTAATCTAATACTCTCCTGGATGAGTTCAATTCTAACAACTTTGAGAACCTCAGCACCATCCAGGACAAGCATTTTATTGCATTTCAATGCAGTGCAACCTCCAATGCTGATGTGCATAAATATGCTATTTAGCAACTCCACAAGATTCCTTCTCAGCTTTCAAATCTGCAACCTCTACCACCGTATGCAGCAGACAACGGAACACCATCATTTACTCGTTCCCTCAGCCAAATACTATCTCTATATATAGAATTGTACTGCACTACTTTCATTGCCTTACGATCAAAATGCAGGCGCTCCCCAGTAACATGTTGTCCAAGTGGACAGCAGTTGTTTATCTGTACATACTATTCCTGGACTATAGTATTATTGGACAAGTACATAGATAGGAAAGATATAGCGGGATGCAGGCTAAACAGGCAAACGGGACTAGTTCATTTTAGGAAGCCTGGTCGCCATGACGAGTTGGACAGAAGGGCATGTTTCCGTGCTGAATGACTCCATAACCTTGATTTATCCCTGCTGTATAAAAATGAATGACCCATAAATCACACAATGTTTCAGACACTGGGCCATACTTGCATATTCCCTGTTTTTTTAAAATCTAGTCTGCAAACCTGATCATTTTCGGAATCCGTCCACAGTTAATTTGAATCATAAATAGTTTAAGAGAATAAAACTCCAAAAATAAATTCTGGAGAAAGCCGTGAGAATTAAATCAATTATTTGAGCATTGCGAGAAACGACTTTCATATCCAAATGAAAATTTTAAAAAACGCTAGATAAGCAGTTTTCTTCCTCTCCCTTAAATGAAATGTTTTCAGAACAAAATACAGAAAGCAGCGCATAAAGTGCGTAATATTGGGAGCGGCTCAGGGTAAGTGTGTCTCAGATTCAGTAGTGACCTGGTGGAATATTTCGTCTTTCTATTTTCATATAAACACTGTTGGCAGCTACGTGAGGGGAGATGGCTAAATATACCGCTCGGTGGAACAGAATTAGCCAGTGTATCGAATAACAACAAACATTTCAAATTATTGCAACATCAGCACTCGAAACAGATAAGTATGTTTCCCAATGTTAACACTGGAGCGATGCGTTTTTTTAAAAAAAAATAAACTGCAGAAAGTACACTTAACAGATAGTGAAGGTGGAGAAAGACTCCGACCAAGCCCACACAGCCATGTTTCAGGACTGCACTCACCATAAAAGCGGATAATATGGCTTGAAGAGCTTCAGACTTCTCTTCTTCGTTTTCTTCCTCTCGCAAAATTCCGTTGATGTACGAGCCGTAAACATCTTCATCTATTTCCAGCTCCTCCAGCCGTTGACTGAGCCATACTCCAAACGGTGCTACCGCTGCCTCTCCCCTGGGCGCCGCCATCTTGTGGAGGAGGAGAGGGGGGGGTCCTAACAGAACAGCAGATGCCCACGGCGATGCCTGCCTAACATTCCAGATACCTCTTTCCCGCAGAAGACGCCGGAACTACTGACCCCGCCCCTTCCCCACGGGCCCCGCCCCTTCACTAGCTGATGCCGTCTCTACCAGATATTGACTCGGCCCCTTCACCACTGACCCCGCCCCTCAACCACATGGGGAGACCCCTATAGATTGCACGCGGACTCCCTTCCTCTCCCACTCTTATCCCCTCATTTACCAACCGCCCCGCCCCTTTATGTAAATACAAGAGCAGTCTCCGCCCCTCCGAGCCCGGCCCCCAGTGCAGCCGCGGAGTGACGCCCAAATTAACAGACCCCCACCCCCCCCCCCCCCCCCCCCCCCCCCCCCCCC
>NC_057742.1:28823918-28839606 GCF_004010195.1 Chiloscyllium plagiosum | reverse complement strand
ACGGCTCCTGCCCATCCCCCACTTGTTCCGCTCCGCTCCTCCCCCTCTCCCTGCGCACGAGCGGCCGCCGTCTCTGGGGCTGTTGGCGGTAAAGGTGGAGCGGGTTTGAAATCCTGAGGCTGGTCGGAGCGTGCCCGGAGCGGCTGGAAAGGTATAGCTTTACCCAGTCAGGAATAAAGCAGCTTTGTGCTGGTAACGGTGACCCTACCCCCCACCCCCCGGGATCGGCCGGCTGCTGATTTGAATTCAGTTTGAAACCCTCCGTCCGCACGGTCTGGGGCCCTGTTTGACTCTGGAGACGGCCTCGGGCCATTAGAGAGAGGCCAAATCGCGGATTAAACCCCATTCGGTGGGAGGAACGGGCAGCTTTTTGTTTGGGTAAAAGTTGTTTGTTGTTTGGTTCAGAGACAACATGTATATAATCGGTTATTTATTTGGGTTCTATCCAGTCAATATTTGTATTTCTGAGGGAACTTTACATAAACTTTGATTCTCACGCATGCATTTTCCCATTATATTGGTGTTAATATCCATTTAGATGTGTAGATTCAATGTCAACAAAACTTACGTTTATATAGCACCTTTCACGACCACGAGCACCACCTTCCGCCCACTCCACCCCCAAGACTTCAGGAGACAACGGAGTACTTTTAAAGCACAGTCATGTTATAATTTGGAAGTGCAGCACCTAATTTGATATAATGTCCTCATATCTTTCCCATCTACCTGAGGGAGCAGATTTACTTCAATCTCATGTATCATTCAAATATTGTAATAACTATCTCTGACAGTGCATTATGCCCTCAGTACTGCACTGGAATGTCTGCCTTAATTTTTGTGATCCATTCCAAGTCTGGCACTTGAACTTAAAGAGTTCTGATTTAGAGATTAAATTGCCACTACCTGAGCTGATGCATGAAAATTGTTATTATGAAAATAACAAGTTTTTTCCCAATATGAATAGAGAAATGTATAAGATGGATGCCTGTGTATGTTGATTATATCTGGTGTATTGTAAGACCGTGCTTGAAAGGTGTAGAAGCTACAACTTCAAGTAAAACTACTTCAAGCATTTCCATGAAATGGCTGTAGTTAAATTCAGTAGAATCTGTCTCATCAACGTTTCTGTGTCTACCCTGTCAAGTCTCAAGATTCTTACATCTTTTAATCAGGTTGCCTCTCATTGTTCTATATTCCAACAAACCCAATCTAGTCATAAGGCAGTTCCCTCCATACCTAGTATTATCCTTGTGGACTTTGCTATCTGACTATCATTGTTACTATAGATCCTCCAGTTCACAATTGAATCCAAAAGATGGTAACCATCCTTGTCACATTTTAAACCAGTGACGAACTGGCTGTTCACTTTGGAATTTCACTTCTCTGTTGCATGAAACTGCTACTTCTGCTTTTGTTTTCAGAGTTAGTTTAGGATCCAACTCAAAGGTTATTTTGCTGTGCATCGATATTCAAGTTACAAAGGTACAACTTCGTTATTTAATTGTCACTCACTAATGCTAGAACTTGAAATCAACTGGCCAACACATGAAGAAATATATTTTTCAAATGCATCTTTTGAATATCCAAATTTAGATGAACAAAATCTATTAGTATACAGTTGATTTTATTATTCAAAAGAGAAATGCATGAAAATCCTCGGAAATATTTGAAGTTGTTTCAAAATTGAGAAACATCTCTTTCATAAGCTTTATGTTAAGCATATTTTGAAAGCTATTTGCTAACAAAGAACATAAACAGTAGAGTTTACCCTACACATCAAACAACTGTTATGATCCCAGCTGATGATGTTATTGGACAAATTAGATCACAGACTGAAATCTGGCTTGATAGATCAGTTTGTTTTGCTTCTGTTGAACGATATATATACACACAATGTTGCAGATTTGGTTTTAACAATAAAGTAAACTTATTTCACAATAAATGAAATTAAAAATGAATAAATCCAAACTGTTTACATAAAACACAAGTTCAAAGATTTTGAAACTTGGAATTTAATTTCATTAATTCAAAAACATTATTTGCACATCTTAAAAATGCCCTTGTGCAGTTCTCCCTTTCAGTGAATGGGATGTACATGACACTCAGTTCTTATTGCACCTTCCCCTTTCTCAATCTATCACCATTCAGGTAATCGACCTTCCTGTATTTATGACGAAAGTGACTAACCTCACATGTATTCATGTTAAACTTCATCTGTATGTTTCAGGGACCATCGTTAAGGAGCAAAAAAATGGTAGAGTGATAATTTCAGAGCTTAAGATCTTGGCAGCATGGCCACCAGTGTTGGAATGATTAAAATTGGGATGTTCTAGAATCTAAATTAGAGGTGCAGAGAATTCTCAAAGGGCTAGAGCAGATTATAGGAGATACGGTTAACAGCAAATGTTAATGTTTTACTTCACTGAATGTTCAATATCTTTTCCCTTCCAGATACTGTTTGACCAGCTTTCCAGAATTATCAATTACTATTTCAAGATCCCAAGTTTCCTGATTTTTGAATAGGGCAAAATATTTTTATCACAAAAATGGTATCAACTGTACAACAATTGGTTCAAAGTCTGTCTTTTTGAAATAGGTTTCACAACTGTAGTAGCTGTTGGTTTTCAGGCTTTTTTATAGAACTTATGATATATTTACAGTTGTTTCAGTTCATGTCAAAACCCTGAAAACATTTTGTTTCAATTACCTATTCTCAACAAGTGAACACTGCAGTAATGAGTTGGTTTGAACATCTTGAAAGCTTTTTGCTTCTTTCTTTTGAGCAAGTGTTGTTGTTTCCCCTCATACACATTCATTTTAACTGGAAGGAGAACTTGAAGAAACGTGGACTTCATTAATGATAAAAATGAACAGTTAATATAAGCAGGAGTAGACTGCACAAATCATTGAGCCTGCTCTACCATTCAGTTTAATTAAAACTGAGCTTTTGTTTAACTCCACTTCCATTGGTTTCCTGACAGCCCAAAAATCTATCAAACCGAAAGCATCCACAACCCTTGAGGATAGAAAATTTTAAAGATTCACAATGCTGGAGTGAAGAAGTCTGCTCATCTCAGCTCAAATGATTGTCACCTTATCCTGTGATTATACCCTTGTGTTTAAGATTCTGTAGCTAGGGATAACAATTTCTGTGTCAATCCTGTTAAACTCCTTCAGAATCTGATCTTTTTTTTAAAATTAAGATCACCTTTCATCCATCTGTACTCTCTAGATTAACTAAATTACTAAATTTCCCAAGATTGGTCAACCCAGAAACAAATGTAGCTATTGTCAAGCAATTTTACAACCTTGAGGTTCCAATAAGTATTTTTTCAAGTAGCTTATGATAGTTTTTGGGTGAATATTAACAATATAAAGTCACCATAGTCTTACCAGAGCAATAGGGCTGCATAGAGAGAGAAAATTGGTGATGGTTTAACCTGAGGGTCACCATGCCTCAGCTGGTGCAGGAATTAAACCCACACTGTTGGTGTCACTCTGCATCACAAACCAGCTAACCAACCAACTCAGCTGAATCAACTCCCACTAACAGAGTCTAACAGGAATCAATGTCACTCAATGATATTAAGATATTGCAGTTACAAAATTAACATTGTTTTACTTCAAAAAGTAATAAATTGATTTAAAGATACATGCACAAAGGATAGATTTCTATGTAGTGGCAACAACAATGTATTTATAAAGCTCAGGAGTCCTTTATCTAATACTTTGGGACCAACCGGTTTTTGGATAAAGGATATTTTCAGTTTTCAAATACACTTACCATTATGGGTCTGGTTTGGTCCTTTGGAAAGATCTTCATTATTTTCCCCAAAAGGTCATTTTTAGCAAGGTCATTGGGGGCATTTAAGAGACTACAGGACATGCATATGGTCACAGAATTTTGAGGGTGCATACATGAGGATCAGTGGTCGGCACAACATTGTGGGCTGAAGGGCCTGTTCTGTGCTGTACTGTTCTATGTTCAAGGTCCAAACAGGCCTAGAAGCTAAGTTTTTTTTTCGAAGGGCCCAAACTCAGCATGTCTACAAGTCCATTCAGGTCTACTTTGAAAAGATCTTCAGGTTTAAAGTCGTCTTGATTTTCAGACTTGCGAATAAAGCACACTTGAACAGTGTAGCATGTTAAATGTAATGAAATGTGGTAAGGATCTTCACAGGACTGTTAACTAAACATAATGTGACACTGAGCTACATAAGGAGATATTAGGTCAGATGACCAAAAGTTTGGTCAAAAAGAAAGGTTTAAAAAGGCTCCACTCACTTCTGCTCTGAAGCTCAGCTCCTTTGTCTGCGTTTGGACCAATTTTGAGTAGCCTGGGCAAGACCCAAACTGAGTGTCAATGCGCTGGTTATTACTGAACCAGTGTCATTTGAAAGCACTGTTAACAAACTTACTTCTACACTGGTGATGGTTAAGAGAAGATTAATGAGTCAGTAATTAGCGAAGTCAGATTGTTCCTGCTTTTTGTAAGTAGGAGATATGTGGACATTTTTTAACATTACTTCTTAAAATTCAGTGTTATAGCCTTGCTGGAACAGCTTGATTAAAGGTGTATAGCCTTTACAGTATTCAGTTCCTACAGCTTTTTCTTGATATCACATGCATCAAATAGAATTGACTGAAGACTGGCATCTGTGATCCTGGGGATCTTAGGCAGAGGCCAAGATGGATCATTAACTCAGCACTCCTGGCTGAAAAGTATTGAAACATTTTCAGGCTTATCTTTTGCTCAATGTTGTGGGCTTTGCAGTGAGGATGGAGTTATTTGTGAAGTTTCTCCTTCCTATTTTTTTTTTTAAATTATCCACCATAATTCACAGTTCGATCTGGCAGGGCTGCAGATATGTGTTGGTTGTAGGATCATTTACCTCAGTTTACTGGTTGGAGATTCAAGAACTAGCAGGTACAGTCTCAGAATTTGAGCTAGACTGTTCAGGAGAGTTGTCAGGAAGCATCTCTACACACACCTATGTGAAATTATCCACACACAGCAATTGATTTTGGAACAATTGTTAGTTTTAAATCTGAGATTTTTTTAAGTGAAGGTATTAATGGACATGGGCTAAAGGCAGGTAGGTATGTGGAGTTTGACCAGCCATTAACTCATTAATTGGCAGAACAAACTCAAAGCACTGAATGGTCTATTCCTCCTGTGTTCCTCTGTTATGCAGCTTTTGAATTTGCTATGCAAATAGTCCTGTAGCATAGCTTCACCCAGGTTGACTAATCCCAGGCCAGAATCCCATCACCAAGTCACCCTTTATTTACATGTGCACAGTACCAGCGAGCTCAGAGCCAGTCCCTAGATTCAGGAGACTGTGAAACTCCTGTTTATTTATTTTTTTTCCTGTTTATATTATATTTTATTAAACAAATTACAAAAACAGTTTACAACAGACAGTTACATTTACAGCTGCATACAAGAGACAGCAATTTTACAAGGGAGAGGAGCAGCAAAGCCAGGCCCCAAACCCTACCGTTCAAACAGTTTACAGGGACATGAGGACAAACCTCAAATCCCAGTTTCACATAAAGATATAAAGAGACAACAGCAATGACAGTTGTACATTACACAGTACTGTTACATACAAAAGTGCAGACAATACAGACTCAGCAAGCCCCCGCCCCTCCCACCCTCCGACCACTAAGGAAGCCCGCCCCTACCCACCTTCCGGTTCTCGGTCCACCCCATGCCCCTTCCAGTTCTCGGTCCGCCCTGACACACCTTTCGACCACCTCTAGGACAGCCCGTCCCGGGAACCCGCCAGGGGTGACAGTGGTGAAACTCCTGTTTGTATCTGTCCACCAGGGCTCCCTAATTGGCCCAGGTTAAAAGCCCCAAACAGGGATCGCCTACTCAATGAGTTCCACCTAGCCAACCTTGTTCTAATCACTACATCCTCCTACACTCTTCATTGATCTGGTAATGGTAGAGTAGGGATCATGCTGGATCTTGAGGTTATAGATCATGGTTGACTATTACTCTGTTGCTGTTGATGGTCCAAAGTACCTCTGTGTTGCCCAGTTTTGAATTGCCACATCTATTTGATAGATATCCCATTTTGCAGTCATAATGCCACACAACAAACGTGAGATGAGCCAAGACTTTGTACACGTTGCAAGGGTTTGTATTACTGGCGTTCTAATCAAGGTTCTTTTAAGGCAGAATATTGAGTGCATCTCATGTTCCTGACATTGAGTTAAGGTTTTATGAGTGCTACAAATGTTTATGCTGCTCCTGCTGCAAACTTGTGAATCTCTAGCGGTGTCCCCAGCATGTGGAAGAGAGCGCTATTCAAATGTTCTTAGTTGTCCTAAAGATGTCAGAATGAAGACTCTATAAAGTTTGTTTTGAAGTGGTTCAGAAATATGCACTAATTAGTGCTCCAAGTAGATTTCACAGCTAAAGGGGCTTTATTGAGAATTTAAAAAGAGCTACTTTAACAACGTGTGATAATATAAACTTTATAACTTTGCTAAATCTTTCAATCCATGAACAGTTATTCTTGGATGCTGCCTGACCTGTGTTTTTCCAGCAACACATTTTCAGCTCTAATCTCCAGCATCTGCAGTCCTCACCTTTCTCCTCAAGATGAAAGGGGCAAGGAGAAACTGATATAAAGAAGTTAAAAGCAAAGTGTGAACTAACCATCTCTGGGAAGAAGGAACATTTAAATATCTGTTTCTTGAAGAGAGAGAAGATTACAGCTGCTTAATAGCCTACTGCCCCATGACAAATGGGCAATTAAGTCTGCCTGAAGAAGTAATGTTCTGAAGTAAAGGGGTTAATTGCAAGAAAAGCTATATTTTAAAGAGTTAGCTAACCTCAAATGTAATGAGGAACAGGGGCGCTACTTCTGATAAGAAGGCAGGCCACAGACATGAGGTCTTCAAAAGTGTAATAAGTGTTGGGAATGAAAGAATCTAATTATTTATCAATAATGTCACACCTAACCTTGAAAGAGAGAAAATTGTAAAAGAATCCAAAAACAGAATTTTGAAGAACAACATTGCACAACGATCGAACCCTGGATACTTCCAGAGGCAGACCACTGTTGGTGGGCTTGTGGCCAAATTCGACCATTAATCAGGTAATAGCCAAGGTTGGGTTCGTGAGCCTTCGCTTGCTCACTTGAAGGGTCTTATTTTGTTTGCTACATGCAATAAAATGTAAGTAATTGTTTTTGTACTTGAGTCTGCAATTTCTTAATAAATAGTCAAATTACAGGTAACTTGTTTGCTCATGATGTTGGCTGGCCAGCATTTATTGCCTGTCCTTAGTGTCCTTGAGAAGGTGGTGGTGAGCTGTCTTGTTGAACCACTCCATTCCATGTGCTGTAGGCTGACCCACAATGTCTTCCTGGAGGAAATTCCAGAATTTTGACCTACAGACTTGTAAGGAACAGTAATATATTTCCAAGTCAGGATGGTGAGCTTCTTGGAAGAAGTATGCATGTGGTGGTGTTTCCAGTTATCTGCTGCACTTGTCCTTCTCGATGGAAGTGGTTGTGGGTTTGGAAGGTGCTATTTAAGGATCTCTGGTGAATTTCTGCAGTGCATCTTATAGATAACACACGCAGCTGCTACTGAGCATTGATGTTGGATCAATGTGGCACCAGGCAAGTGGGGAGTGCAACATCACACTCCTGACTTGAGCTTTTTAGATGGGGGACAGACTGTTGGGAATCAGGAGATGAATTATTCATCCAGGTATTCTTAGCCCCTGACCTATTCTTGAAGCACTGTGTTTATGTGGCAAGTCCAGTTGAGTTTCTGGTCAATGGTAACCTAAGGATGTTGATGGTGGGGCATTCAGTGATGGTACAACCATTGAATGTCAAGAGGCAGTGGTATGCTCCCACTCACCTGGTCAGCCACATTTTTCTTTGTTCCTTGTTTTTGTTTGTTTTGTTTCTTCATTTCTCTTTTATATTAAAGTTCACCTTTTCTTCTTTTCTGTGGCTGAGGTAGAGTAAGATGGTTGCGGGGGCCTGTTGTGGCAGCGGCAGAGTGATGGATCCAGATGTCCATTCCTTGTGGCCACAGTGGGCACAGCTTTATTGTCAGTGGGTCTGTTTCATTCTTACTGGCCAGTGATGTAGCAGTTTGTGGGAGTTATAATGGTGGCGGCATGGTGGTTCTGGATAGTTCCTCGTGGCTATGCCAGAAGTGGCAGTGGCTTCATCATCCCCCACTTGGTAAGTCTGGTCTATCCCTTATTGCTGTGGCAGCTTTGCAGTGGCTTTGGTGTCTGTATCTGCAGTGGCTGCATGGTGGGTACTGTCCAGATATCCTTGCTTTAGCAACTTCAGGGGTATCTTTGGCTGCATCCCGCAGCAATTCCATAAACCCAGATTGCCATGTGGGCACCAAGCGATGAACTTTGTCCTAACTTTGTTTCAATTATTTCTTTTTATAATTTCTGTAATTAAAATGGTACCGAATTATGGCAATGCATGCACATCTCACTGCATTTTCATAAATACAAGTAACAATAAATTGCTATTCTGTTCTTAGTGGTGATGTTATTGCTTGGCATTTGTGTGGTATGAATGTTACTTGCCACTTGTCATTCCATGCCTGGATATTGTCCAGATCTTGTTGCATTTGAACATGGACTGCTTCAATATCTGAGGAGTTGTGAATGGTGCTGAACCATTGTGAATGGTGAGATGTCCTAAGCCCAGCAAGTTTGTTGCTGATACTCATTGATTCCAATTTTGCTAGGGCTCCTTGATGCCACACTCGGTCAAATGCCTTCCTGTTGAAGACTGTTGTTCTGACCTCTCCTCTGGACTTCAGTTCTTTTGTCCATGTTCAAACCAAGGTTATAATGAAGTCAGGAGCTGAGTGTCCTAATGGAACCCAAATTGGGCATGAGTGAGCAACATATTGCTCAGGAGGTGCTTTACTGATAATGGAGAATGGGCTGGTAATTGGCTGGGTTGGATTTGTCTTGCTCTTCTTGTACAGGATGTACTTGTCCAAGCTCCTCAACTAGGAGATGCGGGTTTAAGTTTCACTTCAAACGTGTCTTAAGATGTCTGAACAAATTGAATAAAAGACATACGTAAACAAGGATTCTTGTGGTTCAGTCGTGGTGTCCTTTCCATTTAACCAAGAGACCTGGATTGAATTGATCAGTGCATTGAGTATAGGAGTTGGAAGGGTACGTGAATAAGAAGGATTTAGAGGGATATGGGCCGAGTGCTGGCAAATGGGACTAGATTAATTTAGGATACCTGGTCGGCATGGATGAGTTAAACCGAAGAGTCTTGTTTCCGTGCTGTATATCTTTATGACTCTATGGTGTTGAGTACTGCCTGTTCCAGAGTTGTGCAATAACATCTGAATGGGTTAATTAGAAAATATCCAGGAAACATTCTTTACCACAATCATTGGAGTATCAGTTTCACACAGTACAAATAGGACCATGATGTTCTTCTAGTAACCAGTTTGATTAGTTTTGTCAGACATCTGTCTTGGTTACAGTCATTAGCAGGTGTCATCCAAAATTTGCAATAAACTACTGAAGCTTTGTTATGCTTGTTTTCTATTTAGCTCTGAGATTATAAACATTGCAAAATCAGTAATTTTGCTCTTTATGTTCTGAATTTGTGGAAGGCAGAACTCCAAAATGGTATGTACTCAAATGCACCCATAATTCTATACTTTGAGCTCCCAAATACAATAAATACCGAAACTAACTAAAGGATCAGTCATTTGGCATCTTAAATTACAAAGCTGATACTTTTTGTTTTAAAATGTTTCCTTAAGGTGAAGAGGTATAGTGATCAATCTAAACTCTGCCCAGAGACAAGCCCGTGTGATTTGTTTGTTGTGGTAAAAGGCCCAGACCATGGCTACAAAATATCAAGTTTTAGTTTTGTATCTTGATACAAAAGAGGAGTAACTAGTTTTCTGGGTACAGTGATCCACAGGGCTGGACCAAAACAGTTATTTTCCTCTGATTTGCACAGCAATATCGTGTTGGATCAGCCACTAATAAGGATTCAGATATGAATTGGTTTCCTGCTTGAAAAGATGGGATTTGTGAAAATTTAAGGACAAAACAGTTGTTTGAGTGCCTTGCTGTTGGAATTTGTCTTTGGAGTTCTCAAAAAATGAGTAGAGTGGCTTTCAGAGGACATTGGAAGACTCGCTGTGATGTTGCAGGCAGAAGTGTGGGACAAAATCATCAAGGCTGCAAAATTACACGGAGGGTGACATAACATACAAACAAGCTGTAATGTATTTGATATGTAAGTTAACAGTGAAAATCGTAACAGTCTAAACTGTGAATGGTGGTGATCTTCGCAACCAAGCTTTTTGAATTTTAAAGTTGATAGAACCTTGATTATATTAGTATTCAAACTTGCTATCTTTTTTGATAATGATATTTGATTGATATCTAAGAAAATGATGCACCATTACCAGAAATGCAGTAAAGTAGCCAACATAATTAGTTTAATACAGTAATCTAATACTATGTGGGCCTATTTAACATTAATTTCTTGACCTGAGCTGCAACAAAATGAATCGAAGGACAATAACAAAAGATGGATTTTATGCTTTTTGAGTAAAATTGGAGAAGTTAGAACACTTGTCCAGGATTTGAACCTGAAATTTAATTGAAATTTAACTGAAATTTGATATTTAATAGTTCAGCCAAGCTTTTTTTTTACAGCAAGTTTTGGTCAATTAAATGATGAGTAGTTACAGCCACAGAAGTATTGTAAAGCTACTTTGATAATCCAAATTTTGCAACTGTAATGGTAGCAAAAAATGATAGCAAGGTTTGGCTGTCATCACACTGTAAAACCAATGAGTTCTGATGTCTGTAGTGTTCTATGTGATGTGCCTTTGAAGTCTTCCCAGTCTCTCAATTTCTGCTTGACAACCTCTAGATTTGTGTAATAAATTTTATATTTGAAAAATACCATTTCTCTCTCAGATTAAAAATACTATAAATTAAATGAGCTTGTAAAAGATTTTATAATAGCTACCATAACCCATGTATATGTCCAAACATTTACTCTAATACTTAAAACAGTGATTGATAAGACCTGATTCTTGCACACTAATTCTTACCAACATTGTGGCTGGTAGCTCTGTGATATCACTATCAATAGGCATGAGGGATCCCTCTCTGGTTAGTGCTAGAATGAAATGAATGTCAGGAAAGGTGAAATCCACAGGCACAGCTAGCAAGGTATTCATGGACTGTAGCATGAGCATTACTTTGCCATTGTTTTCAAAATCCAAGTCTTGTTTAGTCTAATCAACTCCTAGTACATGAGCGTTTGAATCCATAATAACAAAGCAAATAAAGTAACAAATTAATTGCTAAGGTGAACAGCTAGGAAAACCGCATTTCACCCCAGTTTGTCTACCTGATAACCATAAAGTTTTCTTCATTTCAACTGGCTAAACAATATCCATACAACTTAAGCCAACACAACTGGAACCATTTGTAAACTGTTTGTAGAACAGAACATCAAGTTCAGGTTACCTCTTTGATGGTCAGCTTCACGTGAATTCACAATTGAATGTGTTGACCTGTAAGTTTTTTACACAGTTGACCTATTTCTTTTCAGAAAATCTTCAAGGACATTTGAACCACAGAAGATGCCACACAGGTGCTTGGTGCAAGGGTATCAAAATGGCACAGTAAAGAATTGTTTCATTTCTGGCAAGACATTTTACTTGGATCTTCCAAATAATAAAAACTCAAAGTACCTGGAGGACATTGTAAAGAAATTGGGAGGGGTATGTACATCTGAAACTTCCCATTAACCCTGTTATTGCCTTTTAAAATATTTTGACCAACTATATAAGAATATTCCAACTATCCTTAACAATTTCATTACAAATAAGAAATTGGTTTGATTGAAATTTAATAATTGCATGTCATACTGTTTCCGTGCAGTTTCACAGTAAGTTTTAGGTTAAATAGTTAATCAAGAAAGTTGCAAATAAAACGATATTTTCAAACTAGACTTGAAGAGACTTGAGCTCTTGAGAGATGCTGTGCATAAGTACACAAAATAAACCCAGAACAATTACGACTTAAGTAATGGAGGGTAGGACAAGAAGACACTGGTTCTAATCAATAGAAATTTAATACCAATGACAGCAAATGTTTAAGATAGACTGATCCGTGAAATGGGCTTCTAATCAACATAGTTTAAATTAATTTGATTCCATTATGATGAATGTTCTCTCCTGTTTATGTGGATGAGTTAAAGTGAATTGAAAGTCCTCCTTCATCCACTTCCAGCTTCTGATAACTGGGAGCAATAAGTATAAATGATAGTAAAATGACAGACAGGTCTGTTGATTTTTTTTTTCTCTTTAAAATCAACCTGTTCAGTCATGTTATGACATACCCCTGGAGCAGGTGAGATTTCTGACATTCTGGCCCAGAGGTGAGGAGAGTACTCATTTGCCACTTGAGACCTTTGTACAGCCAACATTTTGATCCCTGGGTTGGACTTGAACCAACAACCTTTCAGTTAGTAGCCAAACATTGTAATCAATGGCCAGGCCAGGTGTCAGAACTCTTGGTGAGAGAGCACTTCAGTGATAATGATCACAGCTCCCTGACCTTTACTGCAGGCATGGAGAGGGATAGGAGCAGACGTTATGGGAAAGTATTTAATTGGGGGAGGGAATAGCACTTCTATTAAGCGCCTAAATTGGGAACAGATGTTCTCAGGAAAATGCATGACAGAAATATAGAGGTTGCTTAGGGAGCACTTGCTTATAGAGTTGGATAGGTTTGTCCCACTGAGGCAAAGAAGGAATTGTAGGGTGAAGGAACCTTGGCTGACAAGGGATGTAGAACATCTAGTCAAGAGGAAGAAGGAAGCTTATTTAAGGTTGAGGAGGCAAGGATCAGACTGGGCTTAAGAGGATTATAAGGTAGCCAAGAAGGAACTGAAGATTGGACTTACGAAAGCTAGAAGGGAGCGTGAAAAAGCTTTAGTGGGTAGTATTAAGGAAAATCCTAAGGCATTCTACACTTGTGAGTAGCAAGAGGATGACCATAGGGAGGATAGGGTTGATCAGGGATAGTGGAGGGAACCTGTGCCTGGAGTCGAAGGTGGTAGGGTAGGTCTTTAATGAATAGTTTGCTTCAGTATTCAGTACTGAGAGGAAGTTTCCTCATTTGAGGACAGACTGAAACAGGCTGATATAATCGAACAGGTTGATGTCAAGAAGGAGAATGTGCTGAAAAATTTGAAAAACATAAGAATAGATGAGTCCCCTTGGCCAGCCAGGATAGTACCAACGTTGCTACAGGAAGCAAGGGAAGAGATTGCCGTGCCATTGGCAGTGATCTTTGCGTCCTCACTGTCCACTAGAGTAATGCCAAATGATTGGAGGGTGGCAGATGTTATTCCCTTGTTTAAGAAAGGGAATAAGGATAATCCTGGGAATTACAGACCAGTCAGTCTTAGATCAGTGGTTGACAAACTTTTGGAGAGGGTTCTGAGAGACAGGATTTCTGATTACTTGGAAAACCATAGTTTGATGAGAGATAGCATGGCTTTGTGAGGGGCAGGTCATGCCTCAAGCCTTATTGAAATTTTTGATGTTAAAAATCACACAACACCAGGTTATAGTCCAACAGATTGATTTGGAGGCACTAGCGTTTGGAGCGCTTGTGCTTCCTGGTAAACCTGTTGGACTATAACCTGGTCTTGTGTGATTTTTTTTAAACTTTGTACACCCCAGTCCAACACCGGCGCCTCCAAATCATGAATTCTGTGAGGATATGACAAAACACATTGTTGAAGGTAGAGCAGTGGATGTGGTGGACATGGATTTTAGCAAGGTATTTGATAAGCTTCCCCATCATAGGCTCATTCAGAAAGTAAGGAGGCATATGATACAGGGAAGCTTTGCTGTCTGGATACAGAATTGGTTGGCCCATCGAAGACAAACGGTGATAATAGATGGAAAGTATTTAGACTGGATCTCGGTGACCAGTGGTGTTCCAAAGGGATCTGTTCTGGGATTTATGATATTTATAAGTGATTTGGATGAGGAAGTGGAAGGTTGGCTTAGTAAGTTTGCCAATGGCAAGAAGGTTGGTGGAGTGGTGGATAGCGTGGAGGGCAGTTATAGGTTGCAGCTGGACTTTGACAGGATGCAGAACTGGGCTGATAAGTGGCAGATGGAGTTCAACCTGGAAAAGTGTAAAGTGATTCATTTTGGAATGTCAAATTTGAATGCAGAATACAGGATTAAAGGCAGGATTCTTCGCAGTGTAGAGGAACAGAGGGATCTTGGGGTCCACGTCCATAGATTTCTCAAAGCTGCCTGGTAGGGTTGTTAAGCCATATGGTGTGTTGGTTTTCATTAGCAGCGGGATTGAGTTTAAGAGCCGCGAGATTGTGCTGCAGCTCTTTTAAAGCCCTGGTTAGACCACACTTGGAATATTGTGTTCAGTTCTGGTTGTCTCATTATAGGAAGGATGTGGAAGCTTTAGAGAAGGTGCAGAGAAGATTCACCAGGATGCTGCCTGGACTAGAGGGTATGGAGTGTATGAGATGATGAGGCAAAGATAGTGAATAATTAGATACTTTTTCCCAGGGCAGAAATGGCTATCACAAGGGGGCATAATTTTAGTGATAGGAGGAAGGTATAGGGGAAATGTCAGAGGTAGGTTCTTTACACAGAGAATGGTGGGTGCATGGAATGCGCTACTAGCAGTGGTAGTAGAGTTAGATACATTAGAGCTATTTAAGCAATTCTTGGATAGGCACGTGGATGATAGTAAAATGTAGGGTGCGTCAGTTACTTCGATCGTAGAGTAGGATAAAAGGTCAGCACAACACCAAGGGTTAAAGAGCCTGTACTGTTCTATGTTCTAATTGCACCTCATTGACTGCCATGGAGGGTTAGGTGAATTAATGCTTTTCCCAGAAACAAGGGAAAACGAGAGCTTTAAATGAATTCAGTAAGTCAGTGTTTAAAGAAAAATGTCAAATTCTGGATGTGTTTACTTTAATTGTGTGTAAAGTCATTAAGTTTTTAAGTTTTGAATTATATACAGAAGATATGGTGTATTAAAAAAAATTATTGAAGGAATTTTAAAATTCTGTCTTAGGAATATCATTAGTCTCATTGCTAAACTGAAAATTTAACAATCTAAGGCCTTCAAAAGAAAAAGTGAAGGAAAAGATGGGTTTGGATCGGTCTCTCCATCATTATGTTCTTGTATATAGAAGTAGAAGAATTAAGTTGTCAGAACTGAATTTTCATTCTAATCATTATTCTTCGATTCGGAGATGCCGGTGTTGGACTGGGGTGTACAAAGTTAAAAATCACACAACACCAGGTTATAGTCCAACAGGTTTAATTGGAAGCACACTAGCTTTCGGAGCGACGCTCCTTCATCAGGTGATTGTGGAGGGCTCGATCGTAACACAGAATTTATAGCAAAAATTTGCAGTGTGATGTAACTGAAATTATACATTGAAGAATTATACATTGAACAGACAGTCAGTTCTTCAATGTATAATTTCAGTTACATCACACTGCAAACGTTTGCTATAAATTCTGTGTTACGATCGAGCCCTCCACAATCACCTGATGAAGGAACGTCGCTCCGAAAGCTAGTGTGCTTCCAATTAAACCTGTTGGACTAAAACCT
>NC_057742.1:28820030-28823771 GCF_004010195.1 Chiloscyllium plagiosum | reverse complement strand
TCGGTTAGAATACAGTGACAGTTTCACTTTGTTCATGTGTCAATCAAAAAACGTTTTTTAAAGTTGCATTCTCAGGTTAGCTGTTAACAATGGTGATAGCTAGACAATATGTTGAAGGTGTTAGCCCCCTGTGTTCTCTGTCTATGACCTGATGGTTAGATTGATTCCAATCTAAAAAGTGAAATAACAGAGTTTTACATAACTTCATGCAGTTTTTGAGCTCAGAGTTCGACATGAATCTATGTGGTTTTTGAGCAAAGTGCAATGTAACTTTGTACCAAAAAAATTCACCACACACAAAATATGTGTGCGCATGTGGGTCTTTGTCTGTCTGGGGTGGGGGTTGTGAGTGTGACAAAGTGTGTGTGTGTGTAGTGAGTGTTATTCTTCGAAGATTGTTTAGGTTTGGATGTTTAAAATTGGGGATATTTGATGTTACAAAGAAATCTATACATAAAAATATTTAAGTATCTCTCAGGAGATACCATAACTGAACATATGATGTTTGAAAAATAATTTTAGGAACCCTTCAATGTCTCTTACTAAAATTACCTGTTGCAATTATAACAAATCTAGAAACAGAAGCTCTGAATTTTTTCACATTATCAACTCTGACTACTGCGGCTCGAAGACTTCCTTGAAAGCGAAGCTGGTTTGTCCAGCAAGTAGTTGAAATACAATTCAAAAAGTTGATAAGTTGGAAGTTGTTACCTGCCCTTTTAATTTTACTTGAATTATTGAAAATACTATTATGGGAGCTGCAATTTAACTCTGTCACATTGGAGTGGTAGGATTAGGAAGATAAGAACAGGTTTTTCAGATTTTCTGTTAATGTTGTGCAGTGACTTCCCATCAAATCTATCTGCAAACGTTAACTGATGCGATCCCAAGTGCTCTTTACAAATATAAAAGCCGTTTTTCTTCTCTTTTCCTAACAGTACAGCATTTGCTTTCCAATATTTCGTCCATCACTGAGCTACCTATACTGAATCTAATAAGAGGGGGTTGTAATGCAATATTTTTAAATCTTTCAATGAAAATGTATTCAAGGCAAATGTAAAGTTACTTATCTGGGGTTTATCGTGAGTTTTCTGGGATTTTATATTTAATGAGTAAAGTTTTCATTATGATTTTTCTGATTCACATTTTTTCCTTTTAGTACTTTTCTCCTTTCTATTTCAGACAATAGAAAGTTTTCTCAGTAAAGAAGTGAGTTATGTGATTTCCAACAGCAGAGAGGCAAAGCTGCAGAATGCATCCGTCAATTTAACACCTATTCCAAACAGAGAGCGTATAAAAAACAATCCAGTTGGTACCCCTCAATCTGTCAGTCCCAGAAATAGCCAGATGGTAAGTGAGCAAACTAGAAATGGTACATTTTGCATATTTATGTTCTGCTGTATAAGGTGCTGAATGTAATTTGATGTCTACTAAGCTGAGAGTTTTGTTTTAGATCCTCTTAGTGCTACTCAAAATAATTGGCAATTCATTTTGGCTGAGTTTGTTGCTTAGGCAGCAAATTAGCTGATCGCATTTGAGATTAACTTCTGTGTTCTGTAGGACCTTAAATAATCAATGAGCAACAGTTTCTTGGGGGCTTTCACTCCTAGAAAGATGAGGATGAGAAATTAAATTGGCCTTATTAGCCTAATGTTTGAGTCAGTGCCTTATCAACCTGGTATTGGAGTGGTGCTTGGATGCGTAGCACTCTTTACATTCAAGAATGGGAACTCTGCCTGCCATTGGGAGTCGTTCCGTTAGTTTAAGAGAATCCCATATACGGAGCATAGGAGTATGTTTGTCTCTGTGTATTTTAAGGGATGATGTACAGTCAGGCATGGGTATCCTCAATCCCATGATGTTGCATTAGACCGAAACAAATGTGTTGAATTATAGCTGCACCTAATTTTCCTGGATCAATCAGTTCAACAGGGATAAGTCATTGAACTTGGGGGAACTTTGTAATTTGTGGTACTAACGAATGGGCTGCAAGGCCTTCGGGATCTTTTTAAGTAAATAAAACCTGTGATGGTGGTGACTGGAGAGGCAGTGACACATGAAACGAAAAATTATTAACCTTGCAGAAATTAATTTGGTTTGTTATTAGCTTGCATAAACTGCTTCTGTCTGTAAGATTTCTCTTTCATTGTGACAAATAACACAAATGGGAATTTGAGATGGATCTGATTTTAGTTTTATTATAAATTAGGAATTATATTTAGAATCAAAATTTGAGTGAAAATGACAAGGACGTATGGTATCCTGAACTCTACATCTTAACTGCTTTCAATAACTGGGACTGAATAACTTTGTCTGCAGTGATGTTATACAGTCATAGAGTCGTAGAGATGTGCAGCACGGAAACAGACCCTTCGGTCCAACCCGTCCATGCTGACCAGATATCCCAACCCAATCTAGTCCCGCCTGCCAGCACCCGGTCCATATCGCTCCAAACCCTTCCTATTCATATACTCATCCAAATGCCTCTTAAATGTTGCAATTGTACCAGCCTCCATTACTTCCTCTGGCAGCTCATTCCATTCACCTACCACCCTCTGTGTGAAAAAGTTGCCCCTTAGGTCTTTTTATACCTTTCTCCTCTCACCCTCAACCTATGCCCTCTAGTTCTGGACTCCCCAATCCCAGGGAAAAGACTTTGTCTATTTATCCTATCCATGCCCCTCATAATTTTGTAAACCTCTATAAGGTCACCCCTCAGCCTCCGACACTCCAGGGAAAACAGCCCCATCCTGTTCTATAGCTCAATTTCTCTAATCCTGGCAATATCCTTGTAAATCTTTTTTGAACCCTTTCAGGTTTCACAACATCTTTCCAATAGGAAGGAGACCAGAATTGCACGCAATATTCCAACAGTGGCCTAACCAATGTCCTGTACAGCTGCAACATGACCTCCCAACTTCTGTACTCAATACTCTGACCAATAAACGAAAGCATACCAAACGCCGCCTTCACTATCCTATCTACCTGTGACTCCACTTTCAAGAAGCTATGAACCTGCATTCCAAGGTCTCTTTGTTCAGCAACACTCTCTAAGACCTTACTATTAAATGTATACGTCCTGCTAAGATTTGCTTCAACCCCACCTTAGCTCATGGGTGCTAACATCTTACAGCTTAAAGCTTCCAGACGAAAGGGGTAGCCATGGGCACCCGCATGGGCCCCGGCTATGCCTGTCCCTTTGGCTACATAGCACAGTCCATCTTCCGTAGTTACACCAGCACCACTCCCCACCTCTTCCTCCGCCACATTGATGACTGCACCGGCACCACCTCATGCTCCCGCGAGGAGGGTGAGCAGTTCATCAGCTTCACCAACACATTCCACCCCGACGTTAAATTCACCTGGACCATCTCTGATACCTCCCTCCCCTTCCTGGACCTCTCCATCTCCATCAATGACGACCGACTTAACACTTGACATCTTTTACAAACCCACCGACTCCCACAGCTACCTGGATTACACCTCTTCCTGCCCTACCTCCTGCCAAAATGCTATCCCGTATTCCCAATTCCTCCGCCTCCACCATATCTGCTCCCAGGACGACCAGTTCCACCCAGAACACACCAGACAGCCGCCTCCTTTAAAGCCTGTAATTCCCTTCCCTCGTGGTTGAAGAGTCCCTCTAACGCATCTCATCCACGTCCTGCACCTCTGCCGTCAAACCTCACCTCCAACTGCAACAAGGACATAGCCTCTCCGGACCTCACCCTCCACCCTACC
>NC_057742.1:28708067-28820015 GCF_004010195.1 Chiloscyllium plagiosum | reverse complement strand
ACCTCCACACCTTCCCCCCCCCCCCCCCTCACCTCCATCCAAGGCCCCAAAGAGTCTTCCATATCCATCAAAGTTTCACCTACACATCCACCAATGTCATTTATTGTATCCATCGCTCTGGCTGCGGTCTCCTTTACATTGGGGAGACTGGACGCCTTCTTGCAGAGCGCTTTAGGTAACATCTCCGGGACACATGCACAAATCAACCCAACCACCCAGTGGCCGAACATTTCAACACCCCCTCCCACTCTGTCGAGGGCATGCAGGTCCTGGGCCGCCTCCACTGCCACTCCCTCACCATCTGACGCCTGAAGGAAGAACGCCTCATCTTCCACCTCCTGAACACTTGAACCCCAGGGCATTAATATGGACTTCACCAGTTTCCTCATTTACCCTCCCCTCACCTTACCCCAGTTCCAATTTGCCAGCTCAGCACCATCCTCATGATCTGTCCTACCTGCCAATCTTCCTTCCCACCTATCTGCTCCACCCACCTCTCTGACCTATCACCTTCATCCCACCTCCATACACCTATATGACCCTTAGCTACCTTCTCCCCAGCCCCAACCTCCCTCCCATTTATCTCTCCATCCCAGAGCTCCTTGCCTCATTCCTGATGAAGAGCATTTGCCCAAAACGTCGATTTTCCTACTCCTTGGATGCTGTCTGATCTGCTTTTCCAGCACCACTCTAATCTAGACACCTAAATCTTCCCAGCCTATGATGTATATAATCCAACAAAGTTGTGCGCAGTTGTTACTATCGACTTCATTCTCTACCAACTGCATGAAAAGCTGAAGTCTTGGCAATTTAATAAAAATATATTGGTTCAAAATCTTGAAAGTAATAGAAGATAAGTAAAAGGAAGTACGATAATTTCACACACTTGAAGTAGCCTGGAAGCATCTGCATTTCACTACAACTCACAAAAACACTAGAATCTTCTGGCCCCTCTTGCTGCAATGACTTTACCACATTATGCTATAATGCGTCCCTGACTTCTTGTCACAGAAACATTTCCGACCACCTTGTCAGCCACTTGCACCATGATGAGATCCTGGTACAAACACCATCTGCACTGTAAATTTTTGTATGTGTCTTTCCTCAAATGGAGTGTTGTCCAAGCACATCCTTCTGCTACTTCAAGTTTGTACAGGAACAATTTGTCAGATAGCTGATTAGCTACAGTTATTGTATGCCTCAAGATGTAGAGAACCAGTTACACTCAAATCAGAAAATACTCAAGTCATACCTTTATTGAGGTAGTTTGTCAAATATATTAAAGGAAAGTTTTTTTTATTTTCCTACATTTGATCAAAGTAAGCAGGTGTTTTCAGCTGTTAAAAGTGAATACAATTAAAATTTCCAGAGTTCTCCTTGAAATAATGCTAAAACTGTGAAGTTGATTATAAAAGCATTTAAATTGTAATCTTCCACTTTCCTCCCTGAACCCTCTTCTCTCAAAGGATAACGAAGCAAATGTTAAATTCCATGGGTAATATACTTCCCAGTCAGCTATTTGCAGGCTATTTGACTGCATAATTCATTTCCAGTTGAACTTGATCCTATTGATGTGCTCAAATTCTTCTTGATCTCTCTTTCTCCTCTCTACTCTGCCGCCCACTTAACCCCTAATTGGCACAAGCAAACTTTCTTTAGGCATTGGTTTTAAAATTTGAAAATGGCCTGTGCTGCCATTTCAAGGATTCCACTTGGAGTTAGGTATTAGAATGCCATCCATGGGTGGGGAGGAGGAGGCTGCAAGGTGTGACTGATAGGAAGGAGGAGGCTGCTGCAAGAGGGACGGGTGCGTACCCGGAATTAGAGATTTTGAACATATCTAGCAACTCAAAACTTGATTTCAAGCCATCTTCAAGATGCAACCCAGCACTTACCAAGATAACTTCAACAGCAGTTTCCAAACCCATGACCTCCACCCCTGAGAAGGACAAAGGGAATGGATGAAAGGGAACATCACCACCTCCAAATTCCCTTTCAAGTCTGTTACCATTATGCCTTGGAACTATATCTATGTTCCTTCAGCATTGCTGGATCACAATCCTGGAATTCCTTCCTGACAGCACTCTGGGTGGCCCTAGAATCCAAGTACTACAGCAGTTAAAGAAGGCAGCTTGCCACTACCTTCTGTAGGACAATTAGAGATGAACAATGAACATTGTCCAGGCAGTGGTGTCTAGATCCGTAAATGAACCAAAAAAAGAAAAAAACGGTGGTTGTTTTTGGTTGTGGAACAGGGAATGATTTTGGCAGATAAGGCCAGAACCTAATGGGGCTTTTCTTTTAAATTAACCAACCTAATCTGGCAGTTCTTTACCATAACCATTCACTCTGTGTTCCCTGGGCTTGAGGGACTGACACAAAAGAAAATAGAATTCAGATGGGGTGAGTGACAGAGGAAAGTGTAGCTGGAGGTTGATGCATAGATGTGTTCAGAAATTTCCTTATCTGTGATTGTGACTATGGGAATACTGAGCCCATGAGAGTTGGCATGATGAAGAGAGTGAATATGGGTTGTATAGTATTCAGGTTATGGAGGATAGAAAAGCAGTTAAGTCAACAGAGAGAAAACAGGATGAATTGAGATTTAAATCACAAAAGTGTGCAGCATCATTTAGTGTCACTAGTGCGGGAGAAAAGCAATGAAGAAATCTCATTGAAAATTTTGTAGAACTTTGGGTGAATAGTAAGGAACATGGATTTCAAATTTGAGACAAAAGGAGAAGACAACTAGGAGGGATGCTGAAATGAATAGAAAGGAAATAAGGTGTGTTTTAGTGGTGAGAACTTAATTGTTACCAGTTATGGCAACTGGTGAGTGGTCGAAGTGGGGAGTGAGGTTTCCTTGAGAAGGAATGTGTTTTCACTTTTCAACCAGATTTCTATCAAGGACATTTACTGTCCTGAAACATTGCTCTGATGTTTGTAACTAATCTGTTTTTCAGATGCAGATCAGCAGGGGAAAACGATTACTTGAAACGGTGATCAAGAATAATGTAAGAAACATTTTACAACACAGAGGTGAACCCCTCTGTTATTTAAACTCAAACACCCAGAAAAGCACACCTTGCCTTGTAATCTGTTAAAATATGAGTCACAAGGAACTCCCAAATTCCACTACTTAAAGAAAATAATGTCAATTTATTTTTTTAACTCTAAAAGGGAACATTACACAACAACTATTCATAACTCTAAGCACCCTCCCTTCTCTTGACTGCTTATTATCTGCCTCCAACTCTATAACAATATACTGTTCCAATGAGACACTTATTAAAATTATATCAAATTAATTTCAAAAGCACACAGCCACTGTTGTCTTCTGTGTCTTCTGGCTGAGGATCTCCCTGCATTGTCTTCTTTCTTTTACTGCGATTATGTTTCACATGAGAAGGTTCTTTCGATAGAGAGTGTTTCCTAATTTCTCAGAGAGCAAAATGTCCCTGTGTTTCTTTCTCAATGGCAATTGCTCTCTCTCCAATTTTCAAAATGTCTGCATCTTTGTACCCCCAATATCGGATTGTCTCATTGATTCGATGATGGCAAAACAATAAATTCAAACTCGATTGGATTTTAGTATCCAGGGCATAATTTAAACTGGTTAAATTTGAATTGTTGTCAAAACAGCAACCAAAACTCAGATATCAATTTCACAGTCAAATGTTGCATTTTCAATTTTCCAGTGTACTCGCGGACTGCCATCTAGTCATATACACAGGTGCTTGTAAGCTCTTCAGTTCAGAACAGCATTCACTATCTCTTCAAGATATAGTACGTGCCTTCAACTTCGTTAACACCTCCCCCCTTAAGAAAAAATGAACCATCATAATGAAAAGATGTCTTCATTTTTTTTCTAATTTTTAACCCCATTACAATGAAATGCATAGGTTATTAATTTGTTATACTTTTCATATTAATTTCTGCACACGCTTATGACATTGGAATTTGTCCAACCTTATCTATACTTTTTCCTTTAAATCCAAGATAATGCTATCACATTTTTATGACCCACAACATGTACAATTTGTAAATTAAAAGTCTGTAATATAACTCTCCAACGAAATAGTCTTATGTTTTTTTCTTTAAATCTTTGCAAGAATGTAAGAGGATTGTGGTCCCTGTATACAACAGTCTCTGACACATTATCCATCACATAAACGTTAAAATGTTGTAAAGCTCAGACCAAACTCAATAATTCTTTTTCGATAGTAGCGTATTTTCTCTGATGGGTGTTGGATTTCTTTGAAAAGTAGCCAATTGGCCATGCAATTCCATAATCATCCTCCTGTAGCAGTATAGTTCCAACTCCTATATCGCTAGCAGTGATTGCAACTTTGAAGGGTTTCAAAACATTTGGTGTCGCTAAAACTGGTGCAATCGTTAATACTGCTTTTAAATTCTTAAATACCTTCTGTCCATCAAGATTTTGTGTTCTTCTTTAGTAAATCTGATAGTGGTGCCACCATGTTGCTGAGTTTGGAACAAGCTTCAGGTGGAATCCATTTCATCCCAAAATCAAAGCACCTTTTTCTTTGAAGATGGTCATGGAAATTCCTCTATGGTCTTTGTCTTCGCGTTCCTTGGGGTCAACCTTCCATGACCAATGTTATGTCCCAAGAACATAATCTCTGCCTTCACAAATTCTGTTTTCTTTTAATTTATTACCAGTTTTGTTTCTTGTAATCATTCAAATTTCTCTGCCAACTGTACCAAGAGATCTTTCCATGACTTGCTAAAAATCACTACATCATCCAGATAAATGGTACAATGTGTTAATCCGGCCACAGCTCTGAGAGTCTTTGGAATGTGGCTGATGCATTCTTCATTCCTAAGGACATCAGTTTGAATTAATGCAGCCCATTTGGGGTTACAAACGCTTTTGCTTTCTCTGATACTGTGTGGTTATTGGCAGAGAAAGTAAGTCCAACTTGGTGATAGAAGTGGCTTGTTCAACTTTTTATATACAGTCCTCCAATCTTGGTATTGGATAGCAGTGCGTTTTTGTTACGCTGTTGACCTTCTAATAGTCAACACAAAATCATTGAGTCCCGACAGATTTGGGAACTAACACTATCGCGAACCCCACTCACTGACTCGGTTCGATAATATCTTCATTGAGCATCACATCCATTTCCTTCTGGGCCTGTGTGGTTTTGAGAGGAGTAAGTCTATAGGGGTGGTGTTTTATCAAAACAGAATTCCCTACTTCCACCTCCTGCACGATAGTATTAGTCCTCCCCATCTTATTCCTGCATATGTCCTCATTCTGCTGCAACAAACCTTTCAACTTCGTTCTGTGGTACTGAGACAGAGCTCACTAACCTATCCCACTCCTCAAAGACTTCCTCATTATTTAATGTATTTGGAGGCACATCAAAAGCCATGGCATCTGGATTTGATTCCTCACTCTGCAGTGCAGTAACTAACACCTGATTTTCCAGTTCCCTGCCTGTATTATAGTAAGGTTTCAACATTTTCACATGACATACAGTTTTTTTCTATCTGCATCTTAACCAGATAGTTTACCTAAGTCAACTTTTCCTCGATTTGATAGGGACCACTAAATCTGGCTTTGAAGGGATCTCCTATTACTGGTAACAATGCCAATACATCATCCCCATGGGAAAACGTCTGAATTTTAGAGTTTTTATCTGCCACCTGCTTCATTCTATGCTGTGCCATCTTCAGGTGCTGTTTAGCTAACTCACCTACCCGATTTAATCACATCCTCAACTCTGATACATAATCCAAATGTGAGATCTCCAACTTCAGTCCGATCAATTTTTCTTTAATTAATTTCAAAGACCCTCTCACTTTATGTTCGTATGTAAACTAAGGGAGTAAACTGAGTAGATTCGTTTGGGGCATCTCTAATGGCAAACAATGCGAATGGGATACCTTTATCCCAATCATTTGTATAATCCTGACAGTACACTCTTAATATTGTCTTCAGAATCTGATGCCATCTTTCCAGGGCTCCCTGGGATTCAGGATGGTACACACTGGATTTAAAGTGCTGCATGCCTAAGCTATCCATGTCTTCCTTAAACAGCCTAGCAGTAAAGCCTTTAGTCTGACTGAATTTCTCTGGGTAGCCCATACCATGTAAAGAAAGCTACCAACTCCTCCTCCACCCTTCTTGCCTTAATACTTCGTAGTGGAATTGCCTCTGGAAATCTGGTAAATACATCCATTATGGTTAGTAAGTATTGGTTCTCACTTTTAGACCTACGCAATCAATGATAACCTGCATGAAAAGTTCTTCGAATGTGGGAATTGGCAACAAAAGTGCTGGTTTTATGACAGCCTGTGGCTTACCTACCATTTGGCACATATGACATGTACAGCAAAATTTAACCACATCCTTGTGCAGTCCAGGCCAATAGAAGTGCTTTTGTACCTTACCCTGAGTCTTCCTCACACTTAGATTACCTCCTACAGGTAATTTATAACCCATAACACTTCCTGGCTCTATGCTACCGGCAACACAATCTGGTGCACTTCCACCCATTTCTACTCTGCACTTCTCTTCTAACCTGCTGTGGTCTCTGTTTTTGTCTTAGGATTCTACCTTTAAGATGATAACCCTCAGGAACACATTCTGATTCCATTTCTGAGCATGCATCAATAAAATATATATATATATATCTTTCATTGTCTTGTCTTTTTCCGTTGTAAGTTCATTAGCCTTTCAGGGCTAAGCACTTTTTTGCCTGACCTTCTGCCTGATCCTCTACCTGTTCAGGTTTTTCCTGCAGCATTACATCAAACAGTGTGTCAGCTAACTGAACCTCAACTACTTTGTCCTTCTGTTTAGGTTTTGCTTGTTGCTGTGACATATGACAGTGGGATCTTGTTACTATAGAGTTTGGAAAAACTCCAGGGTATTTTTCTTTTTATTCCTCAGTTCCCTGGTCTTCCTTTAGCTTCTCCACAACAAGGGGTGTCACTCCCACCTTGGATCCTGTTAAATCATTCCCAACAACAAACTGTATTCCTGGAACTGACACTCTTGTCAATCACTTCCACTGTTACTGCCCCAGTCTTGATTGGCTCTCCAATCTGATCTTACACAGGGGAATGCTAAATTTGTGTCTATTCCACAAATTACCATTCTCTTGGATAACATGTCAGAAAGAGTGCATATGCATTCCTCTTTTACGATTTGAGACTGATTAGCTCCTGTATCTCTCAAAATTTTAACTTTCCTTTCTCCCTGTTTTCTTGAGTAAACTTTATCCACAGATGAAGTTTTCATAGAAATCAAGCACTAACTCAGTACCCAGCCCCTGCCCCAGCTGTGCACATTACTGCAGCTCCTTGATTTTTCTTGGGGTTTCCTTTACTACTTTCACTAATTCCACTGGCTTAGCCTCTTCTACCACATCTTTTCCCACAGTGCCTTTCTTCAACGACCAGTACTGTGATCTTGTGTCCCACCTTCTGGCAGTGCAAATACCTGAGGCCTTTCACCTCCATTCCACCCTCTTGGGTTTCTTTTTTAACCTTTGGTAAACAATTACCAGTGTGCTCTACACTTTGTTTTGTAGTGTAAAATCTCCCCTTCTTCCAATTTCTATCATTCAAGGATGAAATTCTTGCCGGAAGCTACATTTTGCCTTATGCACCAGTGCATATTCATTTGCCATCTCTGCTGTTTTTCTTGCGTTTTGAACTTTATTCATCGACATGAATTTGTATCATCTCTAGAAACTCCTCCAGCAGAATAATTTCTCTTAGAGCTTCATAGGCCTTATCTATTTTTAAGGTCCGTACCCATTGATCAAAATGACTATATTCAATTCTTTCAAACTCAACATAAGTCTGACCTGGTTTCTTCTTTATGTTTCTGAACCACTGTTTATATGCTTCTGGTACCAATTCATAAGCACTCAAAATAGCCTTTTTGACATCTACATAATCTCTTGACCTCTCCTCTGATAGCACTGCAAATACCTCACTAGCTTCACCTACCAGCTTAGTCAGAACAAGCATTACCTACAAGTTCTCTGGTCCTTCCATCTGTCTAGCCAATTTTTCAAATGAAATAAAGATGACTTCAAAATGTGGCAATGTTTTAACTTTTTTTAAAATCACTACCTTCTCTCTTCATCTCCATGCTGTTATCTTGACTTTCCTGACTAATTCACAATTTCTGAAGTTCAAATTCTCTCTCTCTTCATTTTCTCTCTCTTTTTTGCTCAGCCAAGAACCTTCTCTCCTTTTCTTTATCGTTAACTCCATGTGCTTCAATTGCAGTTGAAGATTTTCTAACTCTTGTACTTGTCTGTTTCTCTGGTACATCTAAGTGCTTGACCAACTCCATTACAAGTTCAGCTTTCCTTTTGTCCTTCGTTTGGAATTGGGTTTAACTATTTGCTAATTCTAACAGGATATCCTTTCTCTGACCTTCTAAACTTTCCAGGCAAATTTGGGAAGCATCTTCAAAACCCAGAACCTCTTTAGCAATGTTAAGAGCCATATCCCTCACTTTTGTTTTTAATTTCACCAACCACAAGTAACTGAAATCAAACAAATTATCTCACCTATGTTTTATTTAAAGATCTAGGACACTAATCGGCAAGTGTTTGAATCTGCTGAGACCTTTTGTACCCCAAATCTCTTAAAATCTGTCAAGTCTCAGACTGGATCTGTCTCAACCTGTCCAAATCTCAGACCTGAGCCCCTAAACTATTACAGCATTGAGGTGAACCCCTCTGTGAATTAAACCCAAACACCCAGAAAAGCTCACCTTGCCTCTTAATCTGTTAAAATATGAGTCACAAAGAACTCCCAAATTCCGCTATTTAAAGAAAATAATAGCAATTTTTTTTTAAAACTCTAAAAGGGAACATTATACAACTATTCACAACTCTAAGAACCCCCCCTTTCACTTAGCTGCTTAGTGTCTGCCTCCAACTCTATAACAATATGCTGTTCCAAGAAAACGTTTATTAAAATTACATCAACACAATTTCAAAACCACGCAGCTGCTGTTGTCTTCTGTGTCTTTCTTCTTGTGGCTGAGGATCTCCCTGCGAGTACGTCTCATATGAAAAGGTACCTTTTGATAGAGAGCATTTTCTAATTTCTCAGAGAGCATGTTAGCTGTCTCTGTTACTTTCTGAATGGCAGTTGCTCTCTTCAATTTTCAAAATGTCTGCATTTTTATACCCCCAACATTGGAATGTCTCATTTGGTTCGATGATGGCAAAACAATAAATTCAAACTCGATTGGGTTTTAGCAACCGGGGAACAATTTAAACTGATTAAATTTGAATTGTTGTCAAAACAGCAACCAGAACTCAGGTTTCCATTTCACAGCCAAACATTACATATATTCAATTTTCTAGTTCACTCTGCAGCTGTCATCTAGTCATATACACTGTTGCTTGTAAGCTCTCAGTTCAGAACAACATTCGCGCTCTCTTCAAGGTATAGTATGCCTTAAACTTCATAACAAACTGTTTTGTGAACATTTATTACATTGATAAAACTGGATAGTGGAATGCTTCCCTGTAATCCACAAAATCTGATGTGGCTTGACAGATGAGTTGTGGTATCAAGCATTGTAAAAGGAAAGTCCCAAACTTCAATCACTGGTCAGTTGAGTTTGCTGATCTCAGTTGGTTTTGCAGATAGATGAAATGTTTGGGCTTTGGGGATACAAAAGACAAACATCAACCACGTTCCCTCCATATTTATTATCTAGCAACTCTATATGGTGTTAATAAGGCTGTAGCACTGCATGGAAGCTTCTACATAATGAGGATCCACCTAAATAGTGTTGATTCAGTGAATCTAATAGACCTAGAACATCTACTGTATTTAGGCTCCTTGTTCACTGCTTGGGTGGATATATCCTTGGATATGATTGTAGCAGCTTCTTGTCCAAAGTTCTTGTCACCTTCTAGTGTGTACTGTCTGGTACATCTCTCTTTGACTATAGATCTTTTGATAAAATTACATTTTTTCACTGCTACCCGCACATAAATTCCTCAAGATATCTTATCTGATGATCTAGAGCTTTTGCTTTGTTTTTCCCACTGTTTATTTCTCTTTTGTTGTTTCATAATTTTAAGATGTCCACAGTAAATGCCATTTAAAGATATAATGGAAAAGTTAAACTACTGAATTAAGGAGGGATCCCAACAAGGTATTTTTACAAAAATGATATGAAGTAACTGCAAATTATTTTTTTGAATCCAAATAAGGAAAATAGAACTAAATTATGAAACTGAATGAAAAATAAGTTTAAAAAAGTTTTTTTTCTTAGGTTCAGTAAAATGTTTGTGATCTGCCTAATAGTGGTTAAACATTAAAACTTCTAAAAAAAAAAATGAATGCAAAAGTCAAACATTTTGAGCATTCGAGAGAAAAACTTCATTTGGCTAACCGGTCTTAACAGTTTTGTGTCGAAGTTATATTTTTACAATTATAATAATGTGTACAAAAATAGAACATTTTTGTCTTTTCACAGAATTACTCTGAAGTAAATCAATTTTTAATTTAATGTAAATGATTTAAAAATAAGTCTTGCTAATAAACTAGCTAAATTATTGTAGCAGATATAGTTTATTCTATCAAATAGCAAATGTTTACTCATATTAATGTAACTTTTAAAAGCAGAAGTGGAAAAGCAACACTGCAAAATGTCCTCTAATTCTTTCTTTCTTTTTGACAGGAATGTGGTGGTAGTAACAGTATTTTGGTCAACGCACGTTCCTGGGGAGTGAAAATCCTACATCTTGATGGTATCCTTTCTAATTGTGTATGCATATTTGTATTATCATAACAATATTAAAGATATCATTAAATACATTTGTATTTTAATATTTAATATGATTATTAATTTGAATTTTTAAAAAATCATTTATGGGATGTGGGTGCTGCTGATTGGCCAGCATTTATTGCCTGCCCCTAATTGTCTTTGAGAAAATAGGGTGAGCTTCCTTCTTGAACTGCTGCAATCCACCTGCTGAGGTCTGACCCATAATGCCAACTGGGGAGGGAATTCCAGGATTTTGACCCAGAAACGGTGATATATTTCCAAAACAGGATGGTGAGTGGCTTAGAGGGGAATTTGAGGTGATGGTGTTCCCATGTATCTGAACTATTTACAAATTGCACGACTGTGCATGTTAATCTGTAGTAGCTTAAAGCTACCACTGTGTGGCAAATGCAGTGTGTGTATTTGTCTTAACATGAAGTTTGAAAAAAAAGCCTGAATTACAAAACCGATGCAATAGCTACTACAACCTAGAATGTTAGCAAAATAGTCTATCCTTGGGGGAAAGAAACCTACAATTTGTCAACTAAAAAAAATGTTTTCTGGCTTTGTTGAAATTCCAACATAATTTTTGTAATAGTATAGTCACTCATGGGATGAGCTTTCTTCCTTTACTTAATTTAAATGCACCCTTATAGAGTATGCATATTTTGCAAGCTTCTTTTTTACTTTTTATTTCTAGGATATTGGCACTTCTAGCAAAGTTAATATTAGTTGCTGTCCCTACTTGCCCTTAAGAAAAGGGTGATGAGTTACCTTTTGAGCTGTTGTAGTTGATCTAATGGAAATTCTTCTTACAATATTATTGAGCAAGGAATTCCAGGCTTTCTTTTTAACTCAGCAACTATGATGGAATGGAAATGAGATATATGTTCAGGTATGTGCTCTAGAGGCTAATTTGAGTGATAGTGTGCCATTTTGTTACCCCTCTAGGTGGGGAGCGATTGTAGATACTGAGATGCTTTTACCTAACTGTAAAGTTTTCATAAATAGCTGGTATAATTCAGTTTTTTAAATAAAAAAAAGCCCTTTAATTATCAATCATTATATACAATTAGATAAAGTTTCCAATAAACAGCATCCCAATTTTCAGTTAAGAATTCTTTATACCATTTTAATTCATTTCCATCCATTTTGTTATTTTTAACCAATACTCGTACCCACAGTTAAAGTCCCTCTCTATCAAATGCCTCCTTCATGAGCAATGCCACAGAAAGTTCACAACCTACAGAAAAATGTTTTTTTTCATGAATTATATGTACTCTGACAACTGTTAAAAATCTTTATTACCATCTCTCAAAAAATGCCTTTAAACCTTAACTACTGCCAAGATTTACTGGAACATTTTGAAAAAAGAGGTGTTAAATTACTACATGCCAATAGGAAAATTGAGGTGTGTTTTGCATGTGTACATATGTTTTATATCTGAAGTATCTGATCAGCCTGTGGTTCAACTAATAAAGGTTAGAACAGCAATTTTGAGAGCTCTGAACAAAGGTATCACGCTCTGCCATTTATGGATTTTTTTGTGTGTTCATTAGCTTCAATAAAGCAATCAACATTTTAAGGAGATATCTCTAAAGTGCCAAAATGCTGGCCTGGTAAATCTTTGTTTTAAAGATCCACAATTTCCGATTTTACTCTATAAACTGTTGCTACTGTGTTAATCAGTGTAACAACTGCAGTGTTAGAACTGTTAGTAATTGTTTTCATAGCCCAGGTTTACTGCATGAACATCATACCTGCTTTTACGAGTGAGTAAAACTGAAGTAACCTCAGACATCTTAAATATGCCCAATTAAACATGAAAATCTTTAAATTCGAGTCTACAGCTCACTTTTATTCTTTGCTGATGGCATCTACACAGAACTCACTGTAATGCTGTGAACAGGCTAATTACTCACTGTTCTTGCTCTAAAGGCAGCTATGAATGTTGGGGCTTGTACAATCAGGCGTGGCTGAGTTTTTAATAGCGTAGTAAATGAACCTGATACAATCCTGTAGAATGATTTAAATGTAATTAGTTTTTTATGCTATTTTTACTACCTGCATTGAGGTCTGAGTGTCTGAAGGGATTATTAATATTGATTGGAGAATCTCCCTGCAGTTTATCCTGCTCAAAGATCCCACAGATCCCCTGTAGAGGGTGCCACAGTCAAACATGCTGGCTGACAAGCTAGCTTCACAAACAAGTTTGATAAATGTACCGAGATAGTGATAGTCAAGGTGAATGGTAAAAGACATTCCTTTGACACGCTACACAATCCAAGTCTACAATATAAATATTCAAAACAAAATTAAAATTTGTCAGTTGATAATTTCATTTTTGTTTTTGTTTCTTTTGTCACCTGAACCTCTTGAATGAATATGATAACAAGTACTTCATGCCATCTGTGGTCTTTGATCAGTCAAACATGTATTATATCAAAGCTTTAATTGCTATATGTTTAGCCTTTTTGTAAAAATTATTTAAAAATATAAAGTTGTTACTAAGAACAATATCAATCCTGAAGACAAGTTACTGGTTAAACTGCGATGCAAAATTATAAACTGTTTCTTGGTAAATTTTATATCATAAGTCACACTGATGTGTGTACTCTTAATTAACCTACAATGCATTGCTCGCTTTTAAGGTGGCAGGAAAACGTACTTGACATTAAAACTCTGTTTTAAGTAAAACTTTCCATAAGTACCATTCTACAAATAAATTGATTTGTGGGTGTTTGGCAGGGAAATGGATGTTTGCCTAAACCCATGTGCAAGAATACGAAAGGTAAGTTATGATGGAACTTGAGAATTTTGCATGTAATTTTTAATGCCCAGTGACAAAAATAATTTGGCAATATATTTGTGCAGTGTTTGGCTATAGACATGTAAATATTGGCTATTGGCAATGTTCTATACATGTAGAGGCAATTCATTTTTGTTAAACATAACATTGTTGTTGCTTCCATGCCCCCCTCAAAATAATAGATACTCTAAGTTGCTTAGTTGCATATAGGGGACTTCCTGCTGTACATGTCGGATTAAAATAGACCATTGTGTTATGCATTTCCATATAAAAGATGGTAGTATAAACAAAAGTGAAACTCCGACAGAATGTTACACTTCTTAAAAGATGTGAAAATAATGAAACTTGACTTTTAATTGGTGACGGTAAATTTTGGAAACAAGTAACCACATCTCATTTCAGGACATATATATTATATATATTTTTAATTTACATTATTCATTTATGGGATATGCTGCACTGATAGCATTTAATGTCCATCCCTGATTGCCCTTGAGAAGGTGTTGAACTGCTGTCTTGAGCTGCTGCAGAGTATGTGGTATAGGTGTACTATCAGTGCTTTTAGGAAGGGAGTTTGAGGATCTTGACTTAGTAACAGTGAGGGAAATGCAAAATAGTTTGAAGTCAGGGTCATGTAGTTCTTGGAGGGGAACCTGCAGATGCTACATTCCTGTGTATCTGCAGATCTTGCTCTTCTACCTAAGAGAGATTATGGGTTTGAAAGGTGTTTTAAAGATGCTTTGGTGAATTACTTTAATGGATTTTGTTGATGGCACACGTTGCTGCCTATGGGTGTTGGTGGTGTGAAGAGTGAATGTTGATGGTAATGAATATAGTGCCAATCAAGAGAACTGCTTTGGTTATTAGGCCATCAATGATGTATGAGTAGGAAGGGTTAAGAAGGATATGGCTCAAGTGCTGGCAAAAGGGACTAGATAAGGTTGGGATATCTGTTCGGCATGGACAAGTTGGACCGAAGCATCTGTTCTGTGCCATACATCTCTATGACTCTAAGTTCTCCACACCAAACGACCATTGGAGGTCCATGACCTAAGACATCAAGTCTCATTCTCATTCAACATCTGGTGCTTGACCTCAGTACTACCAAGGTTTTCTCTTTTCACGTTCTTGGCATGTGCAGTGTTTTTGCTTTTAAACAATGGAATTATCACATCTAAAGAAAAGGAGGACATAAAATGTAAAACATTATCTACTTATTATGTTCAAAGGTACTTTGGTAGTCAGTTGAACTGTCATAAACAAAGCCAGCATTTTGAACTTTCACAAAACTAACTATTTTGTAAAAATAATTAATCAATCATCTGCTTTAGGTGTTGGCTGAGGAATTACTCTTCAAATAGAACAGTAGGAACTTTTATATCCACCCAAGGCCAGATGAAGCCACTGTTTATTGTCTCATCTGAAAGTTTGCAGTTTCGACAGTACAACACTCCCTCAGTACCACGCTGAAATGTCAACCTCAATTATACGTTCAAGTATAATTGGGCTCCTACAACCTTCTGATTTTGGCAAGAGTACTACTCCTAATCAAAGGCTGGCAATTAAGAACAGTCAGACTGCACAGGTTTGAAGAAAAGTCAGTTCACAGTAACAGACATTGTGTACTACATCATGTCCTCAAAAGATTGCATCACCCAAATTACGATAGCATGTTGTGGAAATAAGAATTGCAATGTGACTGAGCTTGATCCACAATCCAATTTTGAAGTAGAGCCTGTAGAAAATTACAGCATTAACAATTTGAGATTTGAATGAGTGTTCAGCACAGTGCAATTAGAATCAATGGTTAATCCTGAGAAGTAATTTCATGTTATAACATTGTCATGTTAGTCAATGCTGGTCCTGTGTACAGCAGCTCCTGTTGATCTAGAACTGCTGTTAATTGTATTTCATTTTATTTGTGTTTGGAGCAGTGGGAAAACTAAAGCAGCCTTTTCTTAAAATTGAAGACTCCAGTCGGTAAGTCAACTGACATCATGTCCATACAAGAGTTGCATTGTGTCATTTAAAACTTGTTTATAACTATATCTTGAATATTGAACATTTGGACACCTTTCAAAATTGGTCCAGTGAACAATAGGTATTTATTAAAGCCTAATCAGAATATTCAGCATTAAGAATGAAACATTGATAAAGTGAAGTGAATTATTGTAAAGTGCTTATGACTTATGTGAAATAATTCATTGCATACTTGTAAAGCTTCCAAAGTTTTTAAAAAAAACTTGATTAAAGGAGCTAATATCATGTTGTATCTGTGGAACTATTTCTAATTGTTGACAAATTGTATGTATACAGGCATTTTAGACCCCTCTATCAGCAATATATAAGCTATCCAGAACTCAACTATGAATCTCATAGAGGATTCAGTGCATTTGATCCTCTGAAGAAATCTGAGAATGCACATCAGGAGCAAGAAAAGAGTAAACTTAGGTAAATATTTATATATAGATTTACTGTGCTTTGTAGTAAGTATTTTGATTTGAATTTTAACTCTCAGAAATTAGGTATTTCCACTTTTTAAATTAAATATTTAACTGCCATGTATTTAATCTAAAGTGCCATTGAGTTTGTACTGTAACCTTCCCAATTTATTATTATTATCTAGACCATCCAGCAATTAAGTTTCACTGAAGTAAACCACCATTAAGCCTTTACAGTTCCTCATTCACAAAATCTGTTACTGTTGCCTCATTTTTCTCTCTCGAAATCATCAGGAGAGGATGTACAATTTGTTGAGTTACGAAGCAAGACTGAAAGGTCTAATTTATTGAACTTGTAGCCATTGTCTGACAGCCATCATGACCAAAATATTTTGCCATTATAGTTATTTTCTTTATTCCATTTGGAATATGGTTTAATCTTGTGCTTTTTGATTTGAGTGAAGACACTATATTTGTTTGTAATCTGAATTAATTACCATTTTAATGGTTTCCATTGGGCAGGGGCTGGAGAATGACTAACAGTGAGAGAGATGAGGAATCTCTCACAAAACCAGCAGCAATGCATACAGAGAAAAAACGACAGCAGCGATTCTGTGAATGTTGCCATGAGACATTCTATAACCTTGTTGAAGTAAGCATATGATCTACTTAAATGGTGTTTAACATAAGACCACGTAAAGTCTTTATAATTTATTCCTTTTGTTGAGCATCGGGAGATTGGCTATTTTGTTTTTGCAGAATAATCTCTCTGTAAAATCTGAAGTTTTCTGAGCTTCTGATGGGTGTTAACTATTTGTCTTCTAAATAGATCCTTGGAATTTCACTTTCATATTAGACCTGTTAAATAACCAGCTCACAATTCAAACAAGGAGCTTGAAGCAGATTAGCACAAATCTCATTTTTCTACATTATTTATTAATTTTCCTTCCCTTTGTGCCTCTCATTTGTTGCATTAAGTGGTTACACATCTTAAAGAAATCTGCGTTGGTACAAATCTTGTTTGTTCCATGTATGACACATTCTCAGTTACTGCTTGTCTGTTTACCTATGCAACTTCGAGGACACATCAAAAAATGTCTGTTATAGGATCAAAATGCCTTTTCCACAATTTAATGTCTAACTGTCTTTAACTGTCTTCATAAATTTTAATCGTAGATTCTCTCTACCTCCCTCGTCTATGACCTCAAGTCAGCATGGTAAATGACCAGCTTAGCTATTCATTGTCATAATTATATGACTGTCTCAAGTTGTACTTTGATCTCCTTCCATGTCCAAATCCAATTAGTAGTTCAAAATAACCTTGGTGCTAGGAAAAAGTGAACGGCATCACCAACAATCTTGTCTTACCCTCATTTTCGATATTAGATGCAACAGATCATTAAGTTTTATTGAAATCTGCACAGTTCATGAGATGTAGGCTCTTCCCATGACTACTTTTAAAAACTTGTTCATGGGATAGAGGCATTGCTGTCGAGGCCAGCATTTATTGCCAACCCCCAATTTTCCAGGTGACACATTGCTATGGGTCTGAAGCCAGACCAGAAAAGCAGGACACATTTCATTTCCTAATGGCCACTAGTGAATGAGATGGATCTTTCCAATAATTGGCAATAGCTACATGGTCGCCATTAGCCAGTTCTTTTATTCTAGATTTTATTAAAATCGTGTTTCACCATCTGCCATGGTTGGATTTAAAGCCATGTTCCCAGAATGTTGACCTGAGATTCTGGATTACTAGTCCAATGACCAGTTCCACTACATCAAACTTCCCTATTCACCTCTGTGGCTATGTCTCCACCCACCACATACTCAGTCTTTCCTTTACCTCACATCATGCTTACTTATGAAACAAATTACCTACTCCCTTGGTTCTTTGCTGTTTCATCCCATCTTTATTCCACACCTTAACTTTTACTGCAACAGGAGCCCTGCTACCTTCAAAACTATACTTATAACCATTGTTTATATGGGTTTAGCATAACCTCCCTACTTTTGTGCTCAATGCTACTATTTATGAAGCCCAAGATTCAATTTGCTTTGTTACCTACTCTTTCAATAAATAGACTTTGCAAACTTTGAAATACATGCATCCTGAGGCCTTCTGCTGTTTTCACTTCTTAGAACTCTGCAATTTAGACCAGAGTGCCTCTCTGTATTCCATCTGCCACTTATCTGGCCACTTTGCTCGTTTATTGTAATCGATTAGTATATTATCCTCCCTATCAACTGTACTGCTAAGGTTGGAGTCCTTGACATGTTTAGATAAGTTACTTTACATTCCAAGACTCAAGTCAATTAAATATATCAAGATATATATTATATACTAGGACTCGAGGGCACAGCCTTAGAGCGGAGAGGCCACTCTTTAGAACTGAGATGAGGAGCAATTTCTTCAGAAAGAGGGTGGTGACTTTGGAACTCATTGCCATGGAAGGCTGTGGAGGCCAATTTATTGAGTGTCTTTAAAAGAGAGATAGATAGGTTCTTGATTGTAAAGGGATCAAAGATTACAGAGAGAAGGCAGGGGAGTAGGGTTGAGGAGCATATCAGAGCTGAAAATGTGTTGCTGGAAAAGCGCAGCAGGTCAGGCAGCATCCAAGGAACAGGAGAATCGACGTTTCGGGCATATGCCCGAAAAGTCGATTCTCCTGTTCCTTGGATGCTGCCTGATCTGCGCTTTTCCAGCAACACATTTTCAGCTCTGATCTCCAGCATCTGCAGTCCTCACTTTCCCCCCTGAGGAGCATATCAGCCATCATCAAATGGCAGATCAGATTCAATGAGCAGAATGGCCTAATTCAGCTCAAATATCTTGTGATCTAAAACACTCGTCTAAGCACTGACCCTTGGCAACAGCATAGTCTGCCATTCTCCAGTCTGAAAAGCAGCTGTCGCAGCTCACTGTTTTATTAAGCCAATTTTTAAAACTTCAATTGGACGCTGACAATCTTATGAGGCTCAGATCTGTTAACCTGCCTTTTATGTGGTACTTTATCAAATATTTCTATAAAATCCATAAAAGAATTGTCCATTGCTTTCCTTTAATCAACTTTCTCATTTCATCAAAAAGTTCAATTGGATCAATGAAGCACAATCTACCTTTCACAAACCCATGCCGCTTCTCCTTAATTAACTCCAATCTCTCAGACCAAGTTCCTGTTGATTGTTTTTTTTTTTCCCCTGATTTATTTATAAAATCTTGCCTGCTGCCGATGTTAAAGTGACCAGCTGTAATTACTGAAATGTCACTGCATTCTCTTTTTAATTAAGGTGTCACATTTGCTACACCTTCCCATTATATAGGGAAGATAAGATTAATGGCAAACCATTCCACCAGCAACCTGTGATGTAAATCACCTCGACTAGGAGACAGACCAGCCTTTCCAATACATCCTTCAGATCACCCTGTCCATATCCCATCCAATACTTTACCACTGCCACTTTTACCAATATTTTGGCAGCATCAGCTTCCTAAGTAAACAAATACAAAGTATTTAAGTATTCTCAGCTCACTCTGCACCTCAAAGCATATATCACCCTCTCTTGCCCTAATAAACCCCACCCCACCTGTTAATACCTTTATTATTTATGTGTGAATTGAAGATTTATGGGTTTCCTTCTGTGTTATTTGGCTTTCTATCCTAATTCTCTCTTGGCCAGTCATATTTCCCGCTCCTTTCAAATTACTGTAGTTGGCCTGATTCTTTCTTGCAGAATTCAACTGATATGTGTCATGCCCTTTTTTTTGTTTATTTGTTTAGTCACATTCATTCTCTTCCCTCCCCATTTTACCGCATTCCTTTACCTTTTCCACCTCATTGGAATGAACCAAGTCTGTTTCTAAAACCCCATTTCCTTAAAAATCTCCAGTGTTCCATTTCACGCTGGCTAGCTCTCCTCTCATTCCGTTCAAGTTTACTCATCCAATATTGAAGTTTTGCTCTATGTTAATTACTAATCCAGCGTTAATCTATATTTTAAAATACAGTGACCCTCTGTGCATTCTAGGTCCAGTTGGCCACCTCATTCCACAGCACCAGTTTTAGCAATGCCTCCTTCCTAACTGGACTAAGGACATAATAGTCAGGCAAGCTCAAACACTTTTTTCACAATTGATCATCTTCCGTAGCCTTTATTCCCAATATCCAAAATAATATTTGGGTGACTTAAATCCCCCAAGCTCTCAACTCTATGGCTTTTGCAGATTTACTTTTCTATCTTATATTATTTGAAGCCCTTTAGATGCACCTGACTGTGTGATCATCCCCTTTTCTGCTTCTCAACTGTAACCAAATAGATTCTGTCTTTGTCTCTTCCAGAAGTCCTCTCTTTCATCCCTTTCTTCTCTGAACACTTGAATATTAAATGCCCAAACCTCTCTATTTTTTTAAGCCATGCTCCCCTTGACAGTACATGATGTGCCTACATAGTTAATTGTGCTTAAAATGTGCAACATAAAGCCGCTATATTATGCATTTTGTGAGTCTGACTTGGTATTCATCAGACTCCTTCTCAGTCTGCACATATCTAATATGCTGGAAAAGCGCAGCAGGTCAGGCAGCATCCAGGGAACAGGAGAATCGACATTTCGGGCATAAGCCCTTCTTCAGGAATCCTCTCATTGTCTCCTTTGTCAATCTACATTAGCACCTTCCTGAAGAAGGGCTTATGCCCGAAACGTCGATTCTCCTGTTCCCTGGATGCTGCCTGACCTGCTGCGCTTTTCCAGCAACACATTTCCAGCTCTGATCTCCAGCATCTGCAGACCTCACTTTCTCCTCAAACATATCTAATATGGTCCTGCTTTCTTCTCGCCTACTATCCAAGCTCTCACCCCTTAATGTTGTATTCCTCCTTTCTACTTCTGTGTTGGTTTCTCAGTGCTTATATAATTTAAATTCACCAGAACAACCCAAGTGAATTTTGCTGCAAGCACATTGGTCCCAATCATGTTGGTTCCATGACGAGGAAATTACTATGTCATTTTAATAGGTGTATCCTGTCTCTGATCTGATCCTAATGCCCCAAGAATCTGCAATCCTCCATTCTGCATCATTCCCTGAAGTGACAAATTGATTTTCTTGATCTTAATATTTCCATTCTCACTTGCAGAGGGTGTAATTTAGATATTTCTACTTTTTGAGATACTACTACTTGATTTTCTCCCTAGTTCATGAAAATATGATTTAGACCCTAATCCCTGCTTTCTCTATGCCACTGATAATAACGTACCACAACATCTGGCTCACTTCTCTTCCCTTTGCAGGATATTCCTGTGCATTATTAATCCTATGTATTATTCCTACACGTTCCTATGCATTATATTCTTTGGCATGTTGTGGACTCTGACAGATACAGATAATTATGCAAACAATAACAACTGCATTTCTACCCTTGCTGTTCTCTCATGTACATTATTATTAGCATTAGTGCCTTTAGCTGAACTGCAAACTTCAAAGTGTCACACTCCCAGCACTGTCCAAAGCTATGTCTCTCATGATGTAGGATTGCAAACAATATCACTCACCCATCTAAGTAATTTTCATTCCCTTTTTTAAAATCTAGTTTGCACCTGTTTAAATTACCAATTTTATTTATTGCCTCTAAACCTGCTTTTTATTAATTTACTTACTATTATATCCGGCTTAAATTCTTGATTTCCTAGTTTAGAGAGGGGAAAAAAAAGAAATTTTACCAACAAACTTGCCCATTTTCCTCTGACATCGCACTTTTATTTGTTTTATCTTCTTTCAAAAGTGCCTTGCTTTGTAAATAACTTCCTGTTGCCATTTTAAACTAAACATTTCTGGCATGATCGCTTTCATCCTTATTGCTCCACTGACTTCGAGGCACCACTTTAAGACCATAAACATATGAGCAGAAGTAGGCTGCTTCACCATTTAGTAAGATCACAGCAGATTTGATGACCCTCAACTCCACTTTCCTTCCCTTTCCCTATAACCCTTGATTCCCAATGAAACCCAAACATCTAAACAGAAAGCAGGTTACGCTACCAGTGCTTAATTCTGAGGTTCACTGAAGATGTTACCTTGTATGGTGACGAAACATCTGAAAACGAACCTTCCAGCTCAGCGAGCAAACCTACGTCCAAAATGATTTAGATAAAAACAACACTGATCCTGAGAAAATAGTTTTATATTTCTGAAATGTTAATTTTCACCAAATTGTATCATGTTTTAAATATTTTCATTTTGAACTTCAAATAAAGTTCCATGTGTATTATTTCAAAAAAATTAAAAGAGAAGAAAATTGACAGTTTAAACTTTCTCATCTGCCTGAAAGTATACTTCAATGGGATTGGCTATTTGCCCTTCTTGGTTATATCTGTTACCGGAAATGTAGCAATCCTGTAATGTGGTGCCTGATCCTCACTGATATCAGGAAAGGGGAAATCAACACTTAGAGGGAACTTATTGGCCGGTTGTTTCTTGGTCAGTGAGGATTGGCATCACTTCATTGCAACATCTGAGCCAAAGTTTTTAATGTATTACTTATGCTAGACATAAAAGTCAAGGTATTATTTGGGTTATACTTTCTAGTACTGAACTAATTGGTTATCACTAATTGAGTTTGTGGTTACAACATTTTTTAAACAAAAAACAAAGTAGGAAAGGTTAAACATTTGATGAACTTTTCTTTTGCAGCATCTTCTCTCCAAGCAGCACCAAGACTTTGCCAGTGACCCTTCTCAGTTTGCAGCCCTTGACGATATTATGTCTCAATTAGAAAATGAATTTGTAGAGTACCAAAGTGATGGATACAGCCATCGGTAAGACTCTTTTATATATATTTGACTCTAGAACAATTTTGTGCGCTGTTTATTAAGAATATTTTATAGGATGCTGTTAAACAGAAAATTTTGTTGTTTTATAAATTCCCTCACATCACTTGAATGTATTGAGTCACTGTCAAATTATAAAACAGAACTTCTAGTTTTCGACTTTAAAATATAGGGGAATAATTGCTACCACAAAATATATTGCATTTCATCTTCGAAATATGATTGTATTTTTCAATGATGACTAAAGATCCTCACATAACATAGTTCTGGCCAAGTCTTCTGGGCCTTATTGGGAAGAGGTTAGATTCCTGTTTCAAATGAGTCCAAAACAGCAAACAGTAGTTTCATAGGGAGAATCTCTTAAAGGACAAAAGGAGATGTTGAGGAGTAAAGAAAAATCCTGCTGGCAAGACCAGCATGTGTTGCCCTTGAGAAGATGATGGCAATCTCCTTTCTTTGATAGAATTGAGTGTTTGCTAGGCCATTACCCATAACAGTTAATGAGTTACATATTTGCCAGATTAGGTAAGGATGAGAGTGCATTAATGAACCAAATGGATTTTTACAATGGCATGATCTCTTTGAAAGACAAAAACTAAATTTAAAGTTTTGAAAATGTTTTGAAGATGATCTGATGATGTTGGTACCATATTCAAGTCCACTCATACCAAGCAAGTCCATGTCTATATGCATCATGACCTTGACAACATCCAGGCTTGAGCTGAGTAGCAAATAATGTTCATGCTACACAAATGCCAGGCAATCACCATCTTCAACAAGAGAGAATCTAACCATCTGCCTTGACTTTGCTTAATCCTCCAAATTCCAAATCTAGGAAGTTACGCGTGACAAAAAAACTAAATTTGTTACAAAAGGCTACAGTCACAAGAGCAAACCAATGGCTAGGAGTTCTGCAGTGAGAAACTCACCTCCACGTTCCCAAAGCTTGCCGATAAAGCACAAGTAAAGAGTGTGATGGAATACTCTCCACTTGCCCAAATGAGTGCAACTTCAACTTCATGCAAGATGCTCAACAGCATCCGGGATGAAGCAGTCTGCTTGACTAGCACCCCACCCAATACCTTCAACGTTTCCTCCATCCATCAATGATGTAGAATGGCAGCAATGTGTACCAAATACTAGTTGCTAAACCACAATGTCTGCTATCTAGAAGGGCAACCGATGCATGCGAAGACCACAACTTGCAAGCTCCTCTCCAAGCTTGCATTATATGGCTTGGAACCATAGTGTTGTTCCTTCAACATCCCAGGGTCAAAATCTTGGGACTCCTTTCATAACAACACTGCCTGTGTACCTACCACTATGAATTACCCCTATAGATCAACTGATTGCTGATTTGCCACCTTCTCAAGGGCAATTAGGGATGTTGATAAGTGGTGGTCGAAACAGCAATATGCATAACATATGAATTAATAGAAAGTAACGTCTAATCCCTGAACTGGCTTTTTGATGAAGGCTCCCAAAACATTTGGTGAGTCTTCCAGTATTGATTAAATCCTCACTAGTTTTATCTCTCCAATCTGAGCACAAGCTGTCTGTTATTACTTGCTGCCCCTTTTTTTGACTCCCTCTGTCTCATTCTGACAGAATCTTCAATAAAGTATAGGGTTTAGTGATATTTTTAGGAAAGCACCCTATAAACTGATAGGGCTTCCAATGGACTCTCCTGCTCCTCAGATGCTGCCTGACCTGCTGTGCTTTTCCAGCACCACACTCTCAACTCTCCTCTCTCGCACCCTATCCTCGTGCTACTGTGAATCAAATAGACCTTGCATCCAGGTAGAAATTATAATTAGCTGAAAATGTGTTGCTGGAAAAGCGCAGCAGGTCAGGCAGCATCCAAGGAACAGGAGAATCGACGTTTCGGGCATAAGCCCTTCTTTAGCTCTGATCTCCAGCATCTGCAGTCCTCACTTTCTCCTCAGAAATTATAATTAGTCAGTCTTCAAGCTCCCATATTTATATAGAAGTAGAACCATTTCCAAAACCTGACATACCTCATACCTTAAACTTTGGAGATTAACAGCTGTTACAACAGCTGTTTTTGTCATTAGTTACAGGTATGAAAACCTTGTGTTTTTTTTCCCCAACAACCTCGGCTCTTGTTAATCTTTAACATCCAAACCACTGAAACTTGCTGTCAGCAGAATTTGGAACCGGTCACTTTGTTATTTCTTCATTCCATCCAATCCCAAAACATAACCTTATAAAACCTCTGATTTGTAGCAGTGACAATGCAGTAGTTTTATGTTTACCATTACTGATATTAGCTTTTTAATCGTTGCCTCCTTACAGATATTCGAGACAGGTATTTGCATTTGAAGTAGTTCAGCGGGAACTCAGTGGGCAACTTACCAGGATGAAGGGGTTGTCCTCCGAGGGAAGGTTGAACTTCGAACACTAATTTTATTTTTTTTAATTTGAAGAGAATCAGGGTGATCTTAATGAAAAATAGAAGCTTCCAGGGTAGCTTACCAGCATAGGTGCTGAAAGCATGTTTTTTTGGCAAACTTTGAACTAGGGGATACAATTTGACAATAAAGTGACTCCAGTTTAAGACAGAGATGCAAAGGAATTTCTTTTCTTAGATCATTGGCTTTCCAATCAGAACACTGGAAGCAGAATCACTGAATGAGTTCGACAGATATTTGATTGACAAGGATGTTAAGGGCTCTCCGACAAATAAAAGATAGCTGTGATGACCATGGTCAGATCAGCTGTGATCTTACTGAATGTGGAGCAAGCTTGGTGGATTCACTGGCTTATTGCTCCCATTTCTTATGATCTGTCTTTAATAGACCCCCACCCCACCTCTTTCTACATTCTTAATGTTTCTACGCCAGTTAGTGTTCTGGGTTTCCTTCTGTGTTCACTGACATTCTATTCTCACATTCTCTCTTTGACATCCATTTCCCCCCCCTCCCACAACTTATCATATTTAGCCTGATTTCCAAACGTACAATTCACCCGATATGCATCATTTTTTGTTTCATCAGATTCTCACTTTCCTTTATCAACCAAGGGATCTGTGCCTATGGCTCCTTTACCTTTTGCATTCATTAGCATGTACCAGAAGTGTCACTTTACGAAAATGGGATTGAATAAATATAAGGACAGGGTGGATAAATATGATAAGAACTACTTATTTGTGTGGGTCAATGCTGACTGTTTGGGCTAAATGGTCTGTTTCTGTGTCATAACCATTTTTTATTCCTTTGCCTGGACCAGTCTATAATTCTAAAAATAAATACTCAAGGTGTTTTGTTTCCCCATTTTTAAATAAAGGCAAACTCCAAAAGATTAGAAAATAATCTATTTTGTGTCTAAATGAGGATTTTTTTCCCCTATGAACACTGTGGCATTTGTTGAAATTGATTAATGGTGAACAAATTGAATAATTAAAATTCCAAAATGCAGGAGTTGGAACTCTTAGCATCAACTTCACTTAAAAATTATACAGGACAATGGCAAGATTTCAGGTATATTGAATTTTACACCTGTATGTTCATGTAGGTTTATGTTTTTATTTCAGATCCATGAAACCTGCTTCAAGCTCTGGAATTTTACTGTCCAAAATGTGTGCAAAATCGATACAGGCTGTTAATGACTTTGTCCTTGGAGAAGACCGATGTCCACTTGAGCCTATGGCTGCAAGCCAACAGATAAACCTTCCTGTAGAAAATCTGGAAAGAACTGATGAGCACCATGTGAAATCTGACAAAACAACAGATAAGCCAACTGCAGAAAGCCTGGAACTTAATGGACACAGATCCTGCCCCCTTGAGCAGGAACATGAACTGGCATCTTTGAGCTCTCTGGGTCAAATAACTGCATGCCCTAAACAGTTGGAGGTAAAACCCCCAGGTTGTATTTTACTAGACTTCAACGCAGGAATATCAGCAGAGAGGACAACTTGCTACATTGTTAATGAACAAATAGGTGAAGTTAGTATTGTGCAAAACAAATATGGTGCTGACAAAGGTGAAATTTCAGATGAAGAAGAACATGTGAAATGTACATCAGCTGAAGCTTCGTATTGCGTAGGGGCAATTCCTAACTCATGGAAGGCTGCTTGTGATATAATTACAACAAATACCAACTATAGTTTTAAAAAACGCAAACGCTCTGACAACACCAAATCGCAAATTGAGAGAAGTCCAAAATGCAGATTGGATGATTTGACTGGTGTATGTGATAGTTTCTCTTACCCTAAAAGTGGCAATTGCCTTACCAGTAATTTCAATGCGCACATTTTTCAACCACATACCAAATTGCTTTATTCATCAAATCTGAATAAAACCTTTTCTGCTCATTCTTGTATTGAAAAGAACATGTTCAATGAACACGCAGAAGAAAACATCTCCATGGGAGAGCATTTTGATTTAACTGGCAATTTCAGTTTACACAGGCCTTTGACTAGTAAAGAAAGACTTGTAAACTTGCAAAACAGTGGAGCCAAAGGTGAATGTGAAAACTGGGAGAAGTCACAAATCGTCATTTTGGATTCAGAAGAAAAACCAAGCAACTTAGCAAATACCACATCTGCAGCTGATCAACTTGCTCAACCCAGGGGACCTCTGCATTCTGAAGAGCAAATTGCCATTCCTTTAAGTGGAGCGATCATTCAAGCTGAAAAAGATTTGCTGTCCCCTCTTCAAAATATAGAAAGCTTGACTTCTCAAAGCAATCAAGTTGTTCTTGATGTTGAAGCTGAAATTCAAAACACAAATGAGGAAATTGAACACTCAAATGTAGCAGGATATACTGCAATGCAGCTACTTTCTTCCTTTAACTTCAATGGCCAGAAATCTTTGGGGTCTGATGCTCTCCTATGTACGAAAGCTGATTTTCAAGTGGATGACAGTAGATGTAAAAATTCTGTCAACCAAACTAACTTATATCCATCTTCCTTTAAAAATAGCACATTTCACACAGATACCTTTTCATCAGAATCTGAATGGGATATTCAGTTGCCTTCAAGACTTGACAATAGACAAATTAAAGACCAATCTGTTGACTTGGAGCTCTTGCGAAAGACTTGTGTTAGTGTGAAAGATGCCAAGTATGAGACACAGTTATACTCTGTACTCAAGGACAAAGCTGGAGTAGATTGGACCAAAAAAGAAGAGAAATGTCTCGTGAGCTGTCAAGCAAAAACATGTACGCCATGTTATTTAACACTTGTGCCCTATCTGGACGGTTATACTAATTAATAATACTGTGCCAAAGTTATTTGAACGATTCAATTGACTCTTTCATTACACTTTTCATAAATTGTAAATGATTTTACTTCTGAGGGCTAATGGGTTCATAAATCACTTTGCAATCATTATTAACATTCTAAGTCTCAGGTTAAATTAGTTATGATTGAGTTTATATTCCAAACTAACAAATACAACGCATTAGAGTAAATGGCGCATATACATCTAAAATAAGAGCTTACTTTGTCAAAAGGAAGTGCTTTTACTTTCCTATTATGCATTCTTTCTTTCCCTTCCCAACTACTATGATTTTGCTACACAACAGGAACAAAATAAAATCTAAACGCTTACAAGAAATAAACATCAATGTTCTAATTTGGTAATGCAATGAAAGAGCAAGTTCATTGTGCTTTTCCACCTAACAGTAGGATATTTTTGTATTCACAGTCAGGTACCAAATCATTAGAAAAGCTGAGTATTTCTTGCCTTCCCTGTCAAAAAGCAAAGATTAAGCTTATTTCATCTTAACTCTTAGTTCTGACTGAACATTCAACGGACATTGATGTAGGTCTAGGAGCATGTTCCACAGGCTGCTTACCTGAGTACATAATGTGGTAGTATTTAACATTCATGTGTTCAACATTATCTTTATAGGTGTATGCATTTACCAGAGGAAGAGTATATTAAATTAGAAATTAGAGTGTGGGGACTGTTGGCAGCTTTTTGAGATAACTGTACAAAGTGTACCGCATGGCAAATAAGTCCACCTAGTTGTATTTAATGATTGAATTTTTTTTTTATCATTTCAAGCAATATGAATCTTGTTGAGATGGTCCTGCAAATATTGCATAAAATCATTAATATTTACTCAAAACCATCAACTGTGACCATTCTGCTGCATTTATTGACTTCCTGTATTGATGTAGAGCTTGTTAGCAGTCTGTACAAGGTAGGGTATGTAATTTGCATTTGCTGTTGTCAGTACGCAACAAAGGCTACAATGCAAATATATGCTAGAAAACATTAGATGCAAACCATCTGTAGGCATGGATAAAGGCACAAGCCCTTCTTATACCTTTGTTGGCCTGAAAAAAAATCTGTGTTTGCTTGGTGTTACTAGCATTTAATGTATTATATCCTTAAACCTGATATTGAGCGTCTCCATTTCACTGATTTGTGATGTGAATGTGCATATCCATTGAACCAATTTGTGTTGAATTATTTGTCTTGCTATTGGTTCCCTTGGCTCAGACACCACCTAATCAGCATATCTGCTTCAAAGAATGGAAGTTAAAAATTTAAAAATGCTGTTTCCATTTAATAAAGGGCACCAATATGGTGAGGAGTTAGGAAAAGTAAAATAGGTTTATGGAGACAGATTTGTAAAATCTATGTTATTAAAAGCATTTATATCTTCCTTTACCCAAATAAAATGGTTACCTTTTGTAGAATTTACATCTCTGATGTTGTGAGCCCTTAACAGCTCCACATTTAAATAAAAATCTAGTTTAATCTAAAATGCTTATGTTAAAAGGTACAAGTTTTATTTTCAGTAATTAATTTTTAAACCAAAGTAGTTGCCTTTGATCTTTGAAAGTGTTAAAGGAGCAGCAGGATATTTGTTATAGTTCTGTCACTAGAATTCTGCTAATCAAATATTTTTTCTTTAAAGTAGCACTTGCTGCTTTTCTGCTGTTGGCATTTTGAACAAGGTGAACAGATTGCAGTTAAATTCCTTCATTATCCAGGCAAAGTGTGATGTAAAGATAGATGCAAAAATAGGCTGGATTAGATTGACTAGAGTTACTAGATATGCCAATTGGAAAAAAGTTTCCTGCATTATCCTAATCATTCAGATGTTTACAAGTGTTCATTTGTCAATATATCTTAAAAATGAATCTAATTGATAATAGCATTACTTGCGGTATTTTCATTGTTTTCTAACTATGAAAACTCAATTTTAAAGTAATTTAATGAACAGGTTCTGTACATAATGTCATTCTTTTGATAGCACGGTTTTTGTTCATTGTTTTTAATTTGTCTCCAGTAAATCCTTTGTACTATAAAACATGAGCTCTTGAAATCTGTACAGATGTATAGTTTTAATCATGACATGTACAGGCAAATAAATAATTTTGTGCAAAATCATTGAATTAAATGTTGAAATACAACTTTGTCCATAAAATTAATCAATTTGAAAAACTGGAAGGACCTTAAAGACCACCTATTTGCAAAAGTACAGCTCACAGGTATGTATGTAGTTCCTCTAATGTAATTAAAGATCATAAGATGCTTCACAGGAATGTTATGCAGCAAAATTTGAAACTGAACTACATAAGCTTTGGGTGATCTGTCCTGAAATCTTGGTCGGAGCAGTAGGCTTTAAAGAGCAACTTAAAAGGAGTTTTAAGGAGTTTATGGAGGGAATTCCAGAGCTTGGGGCTTTGGCACGTGATGGTCAAACACCAGTGTTGAAGTAATTAAAATCTGCAATAGTCCTGAGGTCGGAATAAGTGGAGCACATTTATCTCGCAATTTTCTTAGTCTTGTAGCTCTTGGAGGAGATTACAGATATAGAAAGGGAAGATGTGAGGAAAGAATGAAGACAAAACTCAGCATTTTAAATTCTAGGTTTGCCAAATCATAAGTCAATGCAGATAATAAACAAATGGAAATAAGAGTTAGGATATTGTAGTTTTTGATGGTCTCAAAGTTATGGAAGATAGAAGGATGCTGACTAGGGCTGCTTTAGAATATTCATGTTTTGAGATAACACAAAAACAAGGATGAAGGAATCAGCAGCAGTTGTCCTGAAGCTGGGAGTGAATTTTTTTTTTTCATTTTGCTTCCTTCTGTTCAAATTAATTTGACTAAAACATTTGTTTCTTAAACTGGTTTTAAAAAATCCTACTTGCCCAGTTGGAAGAGACAGCTTCATTCTGATTATTTCCTGTTCATTCATTCCACTGAGAGAGATATTTGGAGAGAGGAAAATCAGAATTACTCCCAAATAATAATAATGGAATTTCAGAAGAACAATAGATTAATGTAAACTGGCCTCATATGTCAGAAGATATCTGTGAAATACTGTCTGTTTTGATAGAACACAATAATGCAATTTTGCATTATATGGGCGCCGTTTAAACTAATGGGGCTAGAATCGTATTATAGCCAATACGGGTAAGGAAAGCTCATGTTCTACAAATAATGATCTAAACTCTTCAAAAGCAAAAAAGTCAACTTGGTTTGGAGAAATACATATTATAGTAGAACCAACTGTAATTGGCACACCTTTACTAATTCTAACACTGCCTTGACCTTCCTGTTAAATATCTGTAAAGAAAAACTACATCAGTTCAGACTATATTCACTGAAGTTTAGAAAAATGAAGAGTATCTCATTTGAACCCTCTAATATTGTAATGGGACTAGACAGAATGAATGCAGGATTGATGTTCCTGATGATTGGGGAATGTAGAACCAAGAGTAACAGTCTATGGGTAGGCCATTTGGGACTTAAATCAGGAGAAAGTTCTTCATCCAGAGTGTGGTGAACCTGTGGAATTATCTGCCACAGAATGTGGATAGTGAGTGTTTCAAGAAAGATTAAATAATTATTGGGAGAAAGCAGGGACAGGGTATTGAGCTGATCAGCCATGATCCTATTGCGTGGTGGAGCAAGCTCATAGAGCTGAATGGCCTACTCTTATCTTCTATGTAATGTGTTTGTATGTGTCTTTCAATGGTCTATTTATCATTATTTATCCTTTAAGGAATGGTATCTGCCATCGTTACCAAATCTAGCCTATATGGAACTTGAGGTAAAAACAATGACTGCAGATGCTGGAAACCAGATTCTGGATCAGTGGTGCTGGAAGAGCACAGCAATTCAGGCACCATTCGAGGACAGGCAAAATCGATGTTTCGGGCAAAAGCCCTTCATCAGGAATAAAGGCAGAGAGCCTGAAGCGTGGAGAGATAAGCTAGAGGAGGGTGGGGGTGGGGAGAGAGTGGCATAGAGTACAATAGGTCAGTGGGGAAGGAGATGAAGGTGATAGGTCAGGGAGGAGAGGGTGGAGTGGATAGGTGGAAAAGGAGCTGGGCAGGTCGGACAAGTCAGGGGATCATGTTGCTGGAGGCTAGAAACTCGGATGAGGTGGGGGAAGGAGAAATGAGGAAACTGTTGAAGTCCACATTGATGCCCTGGGGTTGAAGTGTTCCGAGGCGGAAGATGAGGTGTTCTTCCATGCGTCTGGTGGTGAGGGAGTGGCGGTGGAGGAGGCCCAGCACCTCCATATCCTCGGCAGAGTGGGAGGGGGAGTTGAAATGTTGAGCCACGGGGCGATTTGGTTGATTGGTGCAGGTGTCTCGGAGATGTTCCCTAAAGCGCTCTGCTAGGAGGCGCCCAGTCTCCCCAATGTAGAGGAGACCGCATCGGGAGCAACGGATACAATAGATGATATTAGTGGATGTGCAGGTAAAACTTTGATGGATGTGGAAGGCTCCTTTAGGGCCTTGGATGGAGGTGAGGGAGGAGGTGTGGGCACAGGTGTTACAGTTCCTGCGGTGGCAGGGGAAAGTGCCAGGATGGGAGGGTGGGTCGTAGGGGGGGCGTGGACCTGACCAGGTAGTCACGGAGGGAATGGTCTTTGCGGAGGAAGGCGGAGGGTGGGGAGGGAAATATATCCCTGGTGGTGGGGTCTGTTTGGAGGTGGCGGAAATGTCGGCGGATGATTATATGGAACTTGAGCCTTTTCTGCTCTCTAAAGTAACCTAGGAAGTCATTCATCTTTATCAACTGGCAGAGGTTAAAGAAGAAGGCCTGTCATCACCTTCTGGAGCTATGGGCAATAATGCCATCTTGAGTGATGCCCATAACCTGTAAACATTATTGAAAAATGTGGCCGTGTTTATGTATGCAGCTCATTTCAGGAGTGATTTTCTTCCACATGGGATCAATGTCCTCAAACACTTTCACCAAGGTCTACCAGCCAATTGATGATCTCAGTAAGTATGTTAATAGGCTTAGTATGTTATTTAGTGACAGATTGTCATTTAAATAACAATTCCATATACCCTCAGGAGTAAATCTTCATATTAGCAGTATTGCAGACAAGTGAACTATGATTGACAGAGAGGCACACCTCATTTAGATTTAAAATTAGGTTTATTGACACATGTACTCAAGTTACAGAAGAAAAAGAGTGCACTGATAAGTGCATAATGTGACCCGGTACAAAGTGCCGAGGTACAAATCTTAGATGCAAAAGGATAAGAGAAAATACAGAAAAGCAGTTACAATGCATTATGGTAACAGCATAAGTTAGCAAAATAAGAAATAAAGCTTTTAAAAAAAATAGACATTACAGTCTCTCCACAAGAGCTTCCACGTAGTCTGACCAGGTTCCACTGACTCCCAATCAGTAGCCATCTTTGCGCCAAGGTTGTCATTTGGGCCAGGAGAACAGAGGAAGAGCAGGAATTTGATACCTTTTCGTTCAATTCTCTTTGTTTTATTCATCTCAGTTGATCCAAGATTTTATGCATTCTTACGTTATAATGATGCACCATTTCTGAATGGGCTTTTCATACCATTGTGTCTGAGCAAAAAGAATATTCCAAGACATTGGAAGCAGATTGGATAAATAAGGTGACAAAGTACTCGTAGGTGATGCCAGTTTGTGATCCTGACCTGCTTCTACCCTCTTGCTTTTCCCCAAGATAGCATTGAAGAGAACCAGAGAAATGCCCCCTGACCAGTTGGGTAAATAGAGATTTTGGTGAGGTAGTTAATTTAATTGAAAAGTCTGAAAGCCTTAAATCCTAGATTTACAGGTATGGAACATGCCCTGATGAGATGCTGATAGATCAGAAGATATGCACAGTAAGCACAAATGTTCTGATGAGGCTGATAGCCTAGAAAGGCTTTAATCTGTGAAACTGAAGAGACTACTGTTCAAAGTACTTATCTCAGTGTGCTTTCACTGTTACACTTTTTTAGAAGGCACTTGACCTGCATAGCACTTCCTGTGTCACCTAAACCTGAAGAAAACGGAATAAGAGGATATTTTTCACTTTTATTTTGAGTATTATTGACTTCTCACATTCAGCAGTGCTTTGTTGGCAGCCCTTACTGCAGCAAGGGAGCAGATTATGCAGCTCCACTTTGAACTCTTGTGAACTAAGGACAAATATCATGCCACCATTAGCAATTCCAGCAGCAGCCGGAACAACGTGTGTAGCAGCATCATCTCCTTAGCTGCAAGCTCCTCCATAGGATAGAGAGATCCAGCTGGAAGGAGACAAGAGCATTGACACTGTCATCAGGCAGAGGTGCAGAGCCCTCTCGACTATAGCTGAAAATTCATGCCTCAGAAGAGTCAAAGTTTCACAATAGGTTGTTTCTGGCACCTGAAGCTCCTTGGAAGAAGACCACCTTCCCAATTGCAAATGGACAGACCTCAGTAACTGATGAAGGACTTGTGCCCGAAACTTCGACTCTCCTCCTCCTCAGATGCTGCCTGACCTGCTGCGCTTTTCCAGCACCATACTTTTTTGACTCTGGTCTCCAACATCTGCAGTCCTCACTTTTTCTATACCTGAGTAACTGCTGACAAGGTGCTTACCACTGGAGGCTAACCTGCTCCCTCAGTCACCAGGTTATGTATTTTCTTCCCTGAGATGAGGGAAACTGGTGTGACAATTCAAAATCGTTAGCTGCAGACAATGGAGATGAATCATTTATGAAGGATAACTAAGGCTTCAGTGGGAGAGAGCAACAGGGAGATAAATGGCCAACCAGATGAGGATGTGAGGTGCAATGGAGAGGCAAAGAGAATGAATGGAGCTGTCCAATTTGGTGTTCTGAGCTTTCTGTTGCAGGGGGATGCTGGGAAAGTCAAGTGTTTGGGCTTGGCACCTGCAACTATCATTCACCCCTCTGACCTCTCAAATGTCCTGATTCCTCCTGGTGAACTGTACCCAGATTGGAGGGAGCAGAAGTCAGCTGCTGTCTCCTTGGCCACTTACATGTACATCTACTTGGTTAGAGAGCTTGTCGACTTCCTCCCATCTTTGGTAGAGCGCACAACGCTGTGTCCCTCTGATTCCCATAACCTCTAGGTAAGACTGAAAGATCTGGAGCAGACCTCCACGAGGTCCCCTTTCCATTTGTGTGATTACTGAGAGCTGAAAAATCTTAACACTGGTGATTTACATACTGCGGTTCCTTTTAATTAGAAATTCTTGCTTTGACAAAATGGACTCATCATCCCACCTGCTTCCCAAAATGATCAGGGGACACATGAAGAGGATATCAATTGGCTTGTTCTGATAAAGTAAGTGGTGGGCATGTGTCCAGAGAATCCAGTTTCAAACCAAAACTGACTCTGTCACCTTTTCCTTAAGGACTAAGGCTGGAAGATTCTCCTCATAGTCTTAAATTTGGGTCGTATGACCTCCTCTTACCTTCGTTCTGATCTTTACTACTGCTTCTCTGTTGATATTATTCTTAATGGTAATTGTCTAATTATTCACCTGAGATGGAGCTATTTGACACCCTTTACCTTTATTTTTATCTTCAATTAGCCAGGAAGGATCCACTATTCTACCTCTTCCTCCCAGTTATAAAATTTGCATCGAACATTACTTTATACTATTGGAATAATTAAGATTATAATTGTGTCCTTGACTTCCTGATATAGCACACATACTTAAAGACGTAGGCCTTGCTTAATGAATCCATAAGGAAGTCATGGGTCACAGTTTTCATAGAATCCCTACAAGTGTGGAAGCAGGCCATTTGACCCAGCAAGTCCATACTGACTCTCCAAAGAGCATCCCTACCAAACATGCCCCTCTACCCTATCCCTATAACCCTGAGGTAGGGTGTCACCCCACGATAGTATGGGGTGTTATATTTTAAGGTATGAGGATTGATCATCTTCACAGTTGCATAGTTTGTAACTAAAAAGCAGACCGTAGCAATTAAATTTCAGTCTCCATCTACTCTTGCGTTGAACATTCTGAAAAGTTAAATAAAAGCAGCCTGTAATTGCTTTGCTCTTAATGTCAAGGATGTTACTGAACAGCTGTAGAGTACACTGATAGTTTAAAGAATAAGAGAAAGGGATCCAGCAAAAATATTTTTGGAAGCTTGGAAGGCGATTAACAAGTAAAGCCTCAAATACATTCCAGAGGCAAACAAAGTAAATAGGAGACTTAGGAGGGAGGAATTTATTTTCCTGGGATATTGGGACTGGTTTTCAGGTAGGTGGGATCAATAGAGACCAGAAGATTACATCTTATCAGAATCAAAAGCAGTAGTATGATGGTATGAGAGATTTCTTCTGTCCTGGTTCTCTTGAAGAGAGGTGTTATCAACCTGTTGCAAAGATGTCTGCTCTGTGGAAAGCAGAGTAAATATGTTTGGATTTTATTTAGACAAACAAGTATGAGTGGGTGGAGTCAGGCTCACACACACTCATGGCGTTTTAGTTTTTGCTTTCAGTTGTTCAAGATGATTTTTTTTTGGGGGGGGGAGAAGAATTGAAGCTGCTAGAATAAGCTCTCTCGCTGCTGCAAAAAGCTTGTAGTGTCTCTCTCCATTGCTAGATTCATTCTTTGTGTTACCTTCCTCATGGACTGGAGGAGAGAACAAGTGAGCAAATTTGTTTTGCTGAATTTGACCTTAAAAGGCACATTTATGGGATGCTGCTGTACTGAAACAGTGGATGAGTAGTAGTTAAATAATATTTTATTAAGTATTTCAGTAGTTATAAATTCTTTGCATTATAGCTGTATAAGCAAAATATATTTTGTTCTTAAAGTCTAGTCAGTTTGACCAATTGAATCACACCTGGAACACAATGCCTTACACTTGCCTTTAATCAGATAAAAGTTAGTATCTAAGCTTTCTCCTTGATATATTTTAAGGGGTGGGGGGTCATCTGGTCTGTAACAGTGGTCTGGCAAGGCAGTTTGCCAGTGGTTTAAGAGTTTAAAATAAACTTGCAGGTTAACAGGAGCCAAAGGAGAAAGAAGGTGCACAAATATTGGAAGAGACATGCTAATAATGTAAGAGTTAACAAGGTGTGGTCAGAATAAGAGAGAATGTAATAACTTTGAAATTACATTGTTAGTGTATCTTTGTAAGCACATAAACCATGGTAAATACATTGATAAACTATCGTCTTTTGACATCAACAGGGACATGGTCTGGAAAAGTGGATGTTAAACATTTGTGGATTTGCAGGAAAAAAAGAATAGGAGAAGTTGACAAAGGAGAACTTTATTGTTAGTAGGGTTGGCCTGGAGTGGCCAGATCTATTTGGTACATAGCAGCCATAGTGCCAAGGGGGAGTGAGTACTGCAGATGTTGACTGAGCTGTTAATTAAGCAGGCTACATTGTCCTGGATGGTGCCCAACTTCTTAAGTTGCACTCAACCAGGCAAGTGGAGAGAATTCCAAACTATCAGGAGATAAAATATTCACTGCAGGATTCCTAGTCTCTGACTTGTCCTTTCAGTAACAGGATTGATATGGCTGGTCCAGTTCAGCTTCAGTCCAATGATGACCCAGAGGATGTTGACAATCGTGCACGTTGGCTGCTCGTCACTGCCAGGCTGGTAGTCTGTGCTAGTGGTAACCTGCCTTTGGGAAGAATGCCTGGATTGTGTCTGGCCATCAATGAAGCACCTCAGAAATTCCTCCCAGTCTCACCTTGAAGCCTGCCCCTATTGGACAAAAAGGATTCCACCCAAAGTTCAGATCAGTGACCTTTCATCAGAGGAAAAGACTTTTATTTCATAAGTCCTTCAATAAATTCTGTGTAATGCTGCATATCATTTTGCAGAATGACATCTTTCACAGGGCCAAGTTCTTATTTTTTTTTCAGTCACTGATCTCGACCTCTGATAAATAATTTGAGTAAGCAAATGACTGACCTTTGTGCAAATTCAAACTTTACTGAAGAAGTCAACTTTTCAACAGCGGGTGGTAAGTTTCACTCAGTCTTAAGAACAACAATTACCTGACACGGGGTGCGCTGCACTTACAACAGGATTTGTCAAAATGGCGAGGTTAGGAGCTGAAATTTTGGCCTCCAGAAAAGCACTGACCATGTCGAGCTCTGACTGAGCTATTAACAACTGCTCTCGCTAACAGAACCGTCCCCCCTCCCACCATCACCTCCCTTCTCAGTGGGAGACCGTGACTATTTCCAAGCCAAATAGGATGACAGTGAATGGGAGGGTGGGAAAGGAGGAAATTTTGGGAAGCACTGGTTTAGAGAAACAGCTCTCATGGGGGGGGCGGGGGCATGTGTTATCTAAAGAAACGATTCTCAGTCAACTCGCTTTGCAGCTGATGAATAACGCGATTTGATTGGAGCCAAGTGGTTTGATTTCCCATCATCGAGAAGAAAACAAACAGTGGTGACATTATTGTTCCTCATTGCAGGATTCTGGGATGTAGGCTGGCTTTATCTGGACTGCTGCATCGAACTGGAATGCAGCAGGTGCCAAAGGCTCGGAGCGGGATGAGAAAGAATCTCCTCTTTCATCCACGGAGTTGCTGATGGAACAGACTGCGGGAATATGATAGACAGCTTCCAGCCCCTCTGCAGATCCCCATCATAACACCTTCCTTTGTATGAAGAGGGGGCGGGGAGGAGGGGGCCCAGGCAAAGGGTGGAGGGTGGGGGGTGAAAGTAAACTTCAAATATAGATTTTAACCTTCAACATTGTGTAAAAAGATATGCAACCATGACTTTTGTGCCGTCCTGGATTTTTGTTGTAATCACCTACCTCACTTGTCCTACAGGTAAGCTAGTGCACTTATTTTCCTTTTGAAAATTGGCGCTTTTCGGATAAATGCCGATGCATCCGTTTTTTTTCCCCCCCTTCTCGTCTGGGCGAAATTTAGCTTACACTTTATTTTTGGGAACCTGCAATTCATCCATTATTTTCAATGCGGTTGCTGCATCGACACGATCTGCATTGCTCAGCAGGGTAGGGACCCGTCATCACCACAGCGTCGCCTCATGGGCTGTTTCTTTTCCTCACAAAATTAGTCACCCTTCACATCCAAATTTCAGAATCGATCCCTAATCGGGCATCTTCGATCTTTGCAGTGCACTTTTTCACGGTGCTGTCGTTGTTATTGTTCTTGAAGGGTTTATCAAAGCTGAGCTCCAGGCGGGGTGGAACGTCAGGTTAGTCTTACAAGAGACCACTCAACCTCAGCGATTAATCCACAGTGTTCACTCAGGAAAGGAAATCAAACACAACCGACTGAACACCAGGGTCCCGAACAACAGCACAGCTTCTCATGTAGGTTTTTTTATTTAGCGTTCTGTGTCCAATTGTGTTTATTTTTTAGAAAAAAAGGTTAAAGATGTTTTTATTTCAATGCCATTATGGACAAGACTTTATTTTTACAATCAAATAAATGTTCGGCAGAATGAATTGTCTAGTGACAATACTGTAAATGGTGCTTTGGGACAGGACTGTATGCACAGCCTGTTTAACTCCTGCGGGGATCTTGTCTTTTGAATAGTTTTCTCAGGTTAATTTTATAAACCATACATGGAACAGGATTCCCCAGCAGGCGTGTTGTCTGCCACTGCATTGCATGCGTCAGCTGGGGCTCAGTTGGTAGTACTGTCCCTGTTGAGTCCCAAGGTTCTGGTTTGAATATGAAAGTCGAGGCTGACAGTGCAAAGCAGGACTTGGGGAGTGTTGCCCCATGGGAGATAGCCTTCTTCAGATGAGACCAGAGCCTCAGCAACTTACCAGAGTGAATTTAAATAATCCCCTTTAGTACAATGTTGAGGAAAGCAGGGGTGTAGTTTCCAGCTGTCCCACCCAAGGATCATTCTCTGCCAATATTGCAAAATCATTATCCAGGTCTTGCTGGGAGCTTGCTGTGTGCATATTGACCACCATATTCCTGTATGACAGCAATGACCACACTTAAAAAAAATTCCTTGGCTGTAAAGCACTTTGAGAGACTGATAATTATGAAAGATGCTAGATAAGTGCAAGTGTTTTTATTAAAGTCAATAAAATGCTGGCGAATTAGTTGCAGTTTACAGTATTTTTAATGTAACAGATACCAATCAAATCCTAAAAAGAATTAAACGTACATTAAGCAGTTTAGTTTTTGTTTGATTTGCATTTAAAATGTTTGGAGATAAGGTCCTATTGGAGTATTTTTAAAATTGTCATTTTTTAATAACACCGTCTATTCTGTTTTATAGTTTATTCACCTTGCACAAGCAAGCTTCCTGATAGAAGTATTTGGTTCATCCTTCATTTTGGACCTAGATTTGAACCAGTGAGTATTGTATTCAGAACTGTCAAACAACAGGTGAATGTGAGAGTGGAATTGTTGACCCAAGAGAGTGCAATAAGTTTAAAGGGGCTGGGATTTCTGATGGCCAGATGATCTTTTCTGCAGTGTAGATGGGAAACCCTGAGGAATTGCTGAATTCCATAGCTGAAGAAAATGTCTGTGTAAATCAGAGGGTTCAGCACTGCTGCCTCACAGCACCAGGGACCCAGGTTCAATTCCAGCTTTGGGTGATTATCTGTGTGGAGTTTGCACATTCTCCCCATGTCTCTGTGTGGGTTTCCTCCAAGTGCTCTAGTATCCTCCCTCAGACCAGAGATGTTCATATTAGGTGAATTGGCCATGCTAAATTGCTCATAGTATTCAGGAATGTTTAGGTGAGGTGCATTAGTCAGGGGAAATGTACAGCAATAGAGGTAGAGGTTGGGGAATGGGTCTGGGTGGGTTACTCTTCAGAGGGTTTGTGTGGACTTGTTGGGCTAAATGGCTTGTTTCCACACTGTAGGGATTCTATGAATTGAATACATAGTTTAACCCTTCAGTAACTGTTAAACTGAATTTCCAACTTCATGCACACACGCATCCAAGTATGCCTCCTCTTGACACCATATGCCCCCCAGATACCCTACAGCTCTCCTCTGGGACCCAGCAGCACACTTCTGCCCAGGATCTAACATACTAGGTACTGGACACAACTTTGTATGCCATTCCTGGAAGCTGGCTCCTCATCACATCTCTTCCTCCCAACGCACACACACAGGCACAAAATCAAATGCGAGCAAGCTAACACCCCAACCCCGCCCCTTTAACTGACCAAGGTCAAGGGAATGAAAGATTATTGGGGGTTATGCAGGAATGTAGAGTTGAGCTTAAAATCAGATCAGCCATGATCTTATTGAATGGTAGAAGTTTGAAGGATAAGAGAACCTATGTTCCTTTTTTTTTTGTTGCATGCTTATCTTGTAAAGGATGTAATAGCATCGGCATTGTAGGCAGTGCAGAGATCAGGAGGAATTTCTTGAGGGCAGTAAATCTGTGGAACTCTTTGCTGTCAAAGCTGTATATGTTCAAGGATAAAGTTAACAGATATTTAATTAGTAACAGAATCAAGGGATTTGTGGTAAAAGTAGAAAAATGGAGGTGAGAATGATCAAATTTGCAATGATTTCATTCAATGGTGGAGCAGACTCAATGGAGTGAATGGCCTATGTCTGCTACTGTCTTATGGTCAAATGGTCCAAGCAAGAATCAGGTGGAGACAGTCACATCCCTACAGATCCCACTTTCTCCAGACTGGTGTCAGTTCCAATGAACCATAACCCAATTATCCCACAGCAGTGTTTGAGCCACATCTTAATCTCTCTCATCTGATCTGCCCATGCCAATTTGCACATGGCACAGTTAGTAATGCAGAGATTGCGACCTTTTAGGGTTCTGCTTATTAATCTGGCACCTATCTCCTCATACTGACCATAAGAATTTCCATGTACATCCTGCCTGTGTCATTTGTTCCTACATAAACCACAATGTCTGTGTCCCCCTACACCCAATGCAAGACTCCTTCCAGCCATGACTGATGTCCCAAACCCTGCCACTAGGCAGGCAGCTCAATTATGTAGAGAAATTGATTAAGATGTGCATCAATTTGGTTTATCCTTAGTTCTATCCTGCCATCATACTGGGAAATATGGGATGGATGAATGCAAGTTTCAAGGTATTTGGAACTTAGACAGGGCAGGGAGGCAGCTGTGGATAAAATTGACCTTTGATTGATTTTCAGTTGACTTTAAGGAGTTCAAACAGCATGTGATTCTCTAATTAGCCATTTTGTGCTCACATTAAAGACTAATTTTACCTCTAATGGGTCACTCTTGAGAGTGCCATAAATGCTGGGGATTTTAAATTATTTATTGAATGAACTGAGAGAAATTTGAAACATGACAACGTTGAGGAGTGTTCAGCAGCAAAGTGTTGAGACAACCAATTTTGAAGATTGTGAAGTAACTGTGCTTTTTGGAAAATAATGTTTTGTGAAATAAGCAAACCATTATCCAACCTCTTACATGTTCTGATCAAAATGTACGCACTGAACACTTGTCAAATCACAGAGAAAGCCCATTTACCACGTGGATATGAATTTGGCCATCTTCTCCCAAGTTCCTTGATTTTTGTTATTCAAGATCTGAAACAATCGTCCAAAGTATCTGCTCCTTTGCTCCTCCCAAGTTCTTGCCCAGTGATGAGGAGACATACCGCAGCAGCCTAGGAATAAAGGAAAAGTTTTACTTCTCTTCTTCAGAAGGAGTTCTGATCAGCAGGTTACCAGCCCAACAGTGTATGAGAGGAAAACTTTCTGAAGTTGGGAAGGAATGCAGTTGGAGAACTGAAATTCCAGAGGGAATGCTTGTGTCCTTTCTTCTGTCTTACTTTGCATTGTTGATCGCTTTTTATAAAGCGCTCTGAAAAAGTAAGAGCCTGTGATGATAAAATTAACCATCTAAATTGTGGCAATTAAAAGGAAATTGCAATTGCTATTAAAATATTTGATTTATTGAGCAATAGATGAGTATTTTTAGCAAAAGATGTCAAACCAATGCATGTCCAGATGCCTGGTTTCTTGTCTCCAGTTAGTCTTGAAGAGAGCAAGTTTGAAAGTGTTTTGTAAAATCTAAATTGTTGAACCTCTCCCATTTGTTAGTGCTTCTGGAATGACAGTATGTTGTGTTACAATGTAACAATCAGGTATTGGGTCACATTGGATGTTCAAGAATTAGTAGCAGATCAAGAATCCCAATCAAAGCGATTGACAGAATAGGATGTGAATGCTGAAAACTAACAACACAACAACTTTTTTAAGAAAATCTGACGCAAGATCTGAAAGTGAGCCTTGAGTAATTAGAAAGTCATTATCAATCTTGCAATGTGGAAGTGCACAGTAGTACTTATGAACAAAATAAAGAAAATAAGATTAATTGTAACAAATACTCTGCTAATGCAGTTGTAATTTAGCTGCATTATCTTCATTGCCACTTGTATCTGGGTGAGTTTTACAACTGTTTATTCATTTAGACAGGGTGCAATGACTGAATGTTAGCACTTGTATAAAGTGATTGTCATTGTCAAGGCCAATCTTTATTTTGCTCTTTGCTGGGTAGAGAAGCTTTGTGCTGGGAATTATTGAAACCGTTTTTTTATTGAAAGATCTGGATAGTGCCTCCCCCTCTTCTTAGGAATGTTAGGGATGTTATCGAACAAAAGTCTCCAATTTTCCTATCTCCAAAATGTCCTACAGCTAATGTAAAGCGATTCAAGAGATTAGGTAAAAAGGTACATAAACTTATTAGAGCCCATTTTTATATAGACAAAAGGCACTAGGTAATGTAGTGTATTGTAGTCTGTTGGCAAAATTGAAGAAGCATTAGTAGTGTGGCTACAAAACTGATGGAGAAACAGAAGCAGAGAGATTGGTGAGTGGTTGAATTTCAGATCAGAGAGAAATGTATGGTAGGGCCACATATTTTATATATTAATAACTGGGACATGGGTATTATAAAGGGGATAATTTCAAAATTGGAAATAAAGGAATAAATAGAAACAGAACAAATTAAATGGTACAACTTTAAACAGAAGCAGAGTAGGTTTCACGGGTACAAATCTTTAAAGTGGGAAGCAAAGTTGATAGCTGTTTTTTAACAAAACATGAGGTCCTAGGCTTCATAAATACAGTTATGAAGGTGTACAAAATATTTTGAAATCACTGTTTATGCTTCAGCTGGTGTTTTCTGACTATTTCTGCATACATATTTTCGGAAGGATGACAAAGCTTTAGATGGGGTGCAGAGGGGATTTACAAGAAAGGCAACATGGATGAAGGTGTTGTTGTGGTTCTGTTTGCCGAGCTGGGAATTTGTGTTGCAGACGTTTCGTCCCCTGTCTAGGTGACATCCTCGATGCTTGGGAGCCTCCTGTGAAGCGCTTCTGTGATGTTTCCTCTGGCATTTATAGTGGTTTGTCTCTGCCACCTCTGGTTGTCAGTCCCAGCTGTCCGCTGCAGTGGCCGGTATATTGGGTCCAGGTCAATGTGTTTGTTGATAGAATCTGTGGATGAGTGCCATGCCTCTAGGAGTTCCCTGGCTGTACTCTGTTTGGCTTGTCCTACAATAGTAGTGTTATCCCAGTCGAACTCATGTTGCTTGTCAGCCGCGTGTGTGGCTTCTAAGGATAGCTGGTCGTGTCATTTCATGGCTAGTTGGATGAAGGTCTCCAGCTTTGTGCTAAATGGGAAGATGATCAGGTTGATCTCCTTAGAACAGATAGTAAGGGCAGATAGGTGTACGGGTTTTCAAGATGATGCCGAATTTTTATGGAGTGGTGAGCTGGTATAAATTGAATGGTCTTATTCTGCACTGTAAGTTAACAAGTTAGGAGTCAGGAGTGTGGTGCTGGAAAAGCACAGCAGGTCAGGCAGCATCCAAGGAGCAGGAGAATCGACATTTCAGGCAAGAGCCCTTCATCAGGAATGAGGCTTGCGGGCCAAGGAGGCTGAGAGTAAAATGAGAGAGGAGTGGAGCTGTGGGGGTAGGTAGCCGAGAATGCAATAGGTAGATGAAGGTGGGGCTAAAGGTGATGGGTCAGAGAGGAGGGTGAAGCGGATAGGTGGGAAGGACGATGGACAGGTAGGGCAGTTCAAGAGGGCAGTGCCGAGTTGGTTGGATCTGGGATAAGTTGAGGGAAGGGGAAATGAGGAAACTGGTGAAATCTACATTGAATCCATGTGGCTGGAGGATCCCAAGGGGGAAGATGAGACGTTCTTCCTCAAGGCAGCGGGTGGTAAGGCTTTGGCGATGGAGGAGGCCCAGAACCTGCATGTCTTTGGGGGAGTGGGAGGGGTAGTTAAAATTTTTGGCCATGGGGAGGTGGGGTTGCTTTGTGCGTGTGTCCCGGAGATGTTCTCTGAAGCGTTCCGCGAGTAGGTGTCCTGTCTCACCAATGTAGAGGAGACCGCATCGGAAGCAACATTGACATGGGAAATTACAGCTAAATCTCTGACAGATGTGGAAGGCACTTCTGGACCCTTGGATGGAGGTGAGGGGGGAGGTGTGGGCACAGGTTTTGCAGTTCTTGCTGTGGCAGGGGAAGGTGCCAGGAGGGGAGGGTGGATTGGTAGGGTGGTGTGGACCTCACAAGACAATCGCAGATGGAAATATCTTTATGGAGCACAGGTAGAGCTGAAAATGTGTTGTTGGAAAAGCACAGCAGGTCAGGCAGCATCCAAGGAGCAGGAGAATCGACGTTTCGGGCATGAGCCCTTCTTCAGGGGTATGTTTGTAAATGGGAGAAATGGGCGGAGGATGATGTGATGTATCTGGAGGTTGATGAGGTAGTAGGCGAGGGCTAGAGGGATTCTGTCCCTGTTGCGTTTGGAGGGGTAGGGTTCGAGGGACTGGATGTCCATGGTGAAGATGAGACTTCGGGGGTCAGGTAAACAAAAGCCGTGGAGGAGCTGGAGGGCATGGGTGGTGTCCCGAATATAGGTGGTGAGTTCCTGGACCAGAGAGAAAAGACGGTGTTGAGGTATGTGGAGATGAGTTCAGTGGGGCAGGAGCAGGCCGAGACAATAGGTCAGTCGGGGCAGTCATGTTTGTGAATGTTAGGTTGGAGTTAGAACCAGGCAGTGTGGGGTTCCCGGACTATGAGGTTGGAAGCTGTGGGTGGGAGCTCCCCTGAAATGGAGTTGTGTACAGTCTGGGAGTTGATGGTTTGGTGATGGGAGGTGAGGTTGTGGTCAAGGGGGTGATAGACAGTTAATAAGTAAACCAATCATCTGTAATTTGATTTCTAGCATCTGTAAATTCTCATTGTAAATATTAAACTGTATTTGGAGGACAAGGTCATGAATTCTGGAGGTTTGACCTGTCTTAAAATTGTAACGCATATTTGATTTTAATACTACTGTTCATAGAATCCCAACAGTGTGGAAACAGGTCATTTGGCCCAACGAGTCCACACTGACCCTCTAAAGAGTATCCCACCCAAACCCATTCCCCTACTACTCTACATTTCCCCTGACTATTGCACCTAACCTACCCATCCCTGAACTCTGTGGATAATTTAGCATGGCCATTTCCCCTAACCTGCACACTTTTGGACTGTGGGAGGAAACCAGAGCACCCAAAGGAAACCCACGCTGACACGCGGAGAATGTGCACACAGACAGTCGCCCGAGGCTGGAATCAAACCTGAGTCCCTGGCGCTGTGAGGCAGCAGTGCTAACCACTGGGCCACCGGGAAATTCCAGGGTTGACAGTATTGTTAGAAGCTTAACTGCCCCTTTAGTTTCAATCAGTTTCTTAATTTTAAGCAGTGGGAAAGGAAGTAACATTTTCAGAATGACATGATTGAGAAACTTTATCACAAAAAATTGCTATGCTGGACATCAGTGACCGATGTCAGTGAGGACGGATGTCATTTACTGTATCAGAAATATTGTTCAATATACATAAACATGTCATCAAGAAAACCTGTGGACGTTTTCCATACATTTGAACAATGCTTTGTATCTCAGGACTGCCTTACCTTTCAGAGTCCTGTTTTAAATTTTGAATCAAAAAACGAAGGTACTAATTATTGGCTTTGCTTCACCAATCGGACACAAAGATGCAAATAGTGGAGCATCCCATGAATATCTGACCTGACACAGAGAGGCTCAGTATAGAATCCTCACATTAACTGAATAATTTTTGAAGATCTAAGATGTTTATCGGATTTATTATTTTGAAACAGTGTGCTGAATTAAGTATGGATTGCAACATGGGAGAAATGTGTTCTGTTTGTATTTTGCTTATATTTAATCCTTTTAAATATGATTATTAGTTGAAGTCAATTCAGTTTCTCAGATGTTTTGTGTTGAAGGACGTTTTCAAAAATTTGTACACAGGGTGTACGAGTATGAAGTGTGGCTACTTATTGCCCATCCCTAACTGCTCTTGAGAAAGTGTCGATGACCCAGTCCATGTGATGTAGGCACACCCATGGTGTTGTTAGGAAGGGAGTTCCAGCATTTCCACCTAGCAACAGCGGAGGACCGATGATCCAGTTCCAGGTTAGGATGATATATGGTTTGGAGGGGAACTTGTAGATGTTGATGTCCCCACATATCTGCTGCCCTTGTCCTTCTAGATGTTAGATGTCACAGGTTTGGAAAGTGCTGTTGAAGGAGCTTTGACAAGTTGCTGTGTATCTTGTTATGGTGGACGCTGCTGCCGTCCTATTTTGGTGGAGAAGGGAAAACGGTGTGTTGAAAATGTGTTGAAAATGATGGGTGGGGTGCCAATCAAATGGGCTGCTTTCACTTGGATAGTGTTGAACTCTTGAGTGTTTTTGGAGCTTCATTAATCCAGACAAGTGCTGAGTATATGATCCCACTCCTGACTTATGTGTTTTGTAGATGATAGTCAGGCATGGGACAGTCAGGAGATGATCATACACCACAAGAATGCCAAGTCTTTGACCTGTGGAGCAAGCTCAAGTAAGAAGATGGCAATGTCATATACTCAACACTTGCCAATTCAAAAGAAAAGCCCTGATCAAGATTCCAAGCTAGTTTATGATAATTCATTTTTAAGCAGTTTAACATCAAATGCAGAAGTAATTTTCCATATCCTCTCTGCCAGCAAACAGCTGTGTCCACTGGCGCTCTAAATCAGCAACACAGTTTTGCGTTATGCACAATCCTGCATTCCAGTTTTAAGATTAGGCAATCATGGGCTGTATATGCCCAAATTTCCAAGGAGTTGTCAGCCTCCCTGTTGGGTTTGCAAATCTGGAAAATGACTTGATACATGTTTCCTTAACGACTTTGTGGAACTTCAATCAGAGATCTCCGGTTTTGTATCGACTTGATTGATCTATACTTTGGGTATTGAAAATGGTATCTAAATGGTAAGGAACTTCAAACTATGGAGAAGTAGAAGGTTTAGGATCTGTATACAAAATAACTAAAAGCTAGTGATGGCAAATAAATATTTTTGATGGCAACTTATCTCAAAGGCTGAAAAGGAAAAGTGTGGTAGTTAGGTTACAGCGATGTCACATTTATGTTCAGACCCTCTTAAGAATATTGTGTCCAGTTCTGCGGAAAACACCTCAGGAGGAAAGTACTGACCTTGGAAGGTTTGCAGTGAAAACTTACCATATTGATATCATGGATAAATTATGAGGGGTGGTTGCACAAGCTAGGTTTATAGATATTTCCTGATCAGCCTGTTCAGAAATGTTATTGTACTCCTCTGCAGCAGGTAGAACCCATACTTCCTGGCTCAGAGGTGGAGACACTACTACGGTGCCACAACAGCCAGATCAAACTAGGTCCGCATTCCCTTAAATGTAAACAGTTTGAGGTGATACAACTGAAGTGTTGAAGATTAAAGAATTTGACAGGGAGAAGAAATTCCATTGTGTGAGAGTCCAATAAGGGACAATAACCCAAATAAGGGTAGCTGATGGCATAGTGGTAACCTCACTGGACGAGCAATTTAGAATGGGGAGAAAGTGAGGTCTGCAGGTGCTGGAGATCAGAGCTGAAAATGTGTTGCTGGAAGAGCGCAGCAGGTCAGGCAGCATCCAGGGAACAGGAGAATCGACGTTTCGGGCATAAGCCCTTCTTCAGGAATGAGAGCAATTTAGAATCCCAAACTAATGTTCTGGGGATAAGGGTTCTGAAACCCACCATGGCACTATGCCCATCAATAAATTGACTGAAAATGTAAAACTTAGATTCCATGAGATGTCACATTCCTGATGAAGGACTTGTGCTCGAAATGTCAACCCTCCTGCTCCTCTGATGCTGCCTGACCAGCTGTGCTTTTCCAGCGCCACACGTTTTGCCTCTGATCTTCAGCATTTGCAGTCCTCACTTTCTCCTCTTTGATGTTGCTCTATAGATGTAAGTTTGCTCGCTGAGCTGGAAGGTTTATTTTCAGATGTTGCATCACCGTACTAGGTTACATCATCAATGAGCCTCTAGTAAAGCACTGGTGTTTGTGACCCACTTTCTGTTTGTGTTTAGGTTTCCTTGGGTTGGTGATGTCACTTTCTGTGATGTCATTTCCTGTTCATTTTCTTAGAGGGTGGTAAATGGGATCCAAATCGATGAGCATGTTGTTAGAATTACAGTTGGAAATGTCTGAAAATGAACTTCCCAGTTCATCGAGCATACTTACAAGCAGAACCTCAACTTGAGTTAGAAATCTTCTCAAAACTCGCCATGTTGCTATATGCTTTCTTCCATAATTGTTACCGCTAATAGTCTCCTGGGAATACTAGAATCCAACTGTTGATGGCATGTGAACATGAGACAGCGGAGTTTTAAGATGAGCTGATGGTTTCTGACAGTTGGAAGTTCTGTTTACAGAATAACAACATAAGAGTTAAATACATTCCAACTTGTATTCATACTTGGTTCCCTCAGCAGCTGCCTCCTCTGAAGGCTTACCTTCAAGGCAAGTTGCAGTGACATTTTTAAGATGAAGTGGATGCTTCTTGGTGTAAAAGCACCAGATTTTGATGATTATTCTCGCTGCATTTACAAAGTTGTGCTTGGAAGCAGGTAAGGGAATAGCATTAGAATGATTGTGAATTCACATATGGCGCAGGGAAATCTCCATTTCACAAGTGTAGTTTCTAATAGTGTATAATTGCAATGCTGACATAGAAATGTGGAAGTACTCAAGTGCTGTTTGAGTTTCATAACTTAGAAAGCTTTTGTCATAGCTGAGGAGTGAGTCTACACTATGCATACTTGAATTGTTGTCAAGCATGAAGATCTGCAAGACGAGCCCTTAATAGTCAATATGAGCATAAACAGAGTGAAGGCAATCAGTCACATCGGCCTGACAGCATTAAATATCGCTCGCTCTTAATGTTTTTCAATATTTTTATTTTTACTACAGTGTAGTGAATTATCAAATCCTAATCCAAGCTCAAATGTACTGTTACCCCCATAAGTAGATTAAGTCCTTCATATTATAATAGTTGACCAGGAACAGTGATCTGATCTGCTTGGCTATTTGCGGGAGAGCCTGTAACAGCATGGTGGCTACTGGGAAGATGGGGAATGTACAGGACCATCGGAGGGTCAGGACAAAATGACAAAGGAGCAATGACCACTGTCAGACTAACAAAATATTGGCAGAGATTCAGCAAGAACTTACATTCATACAGTGCCTTTAACATCGGAAAGATTGTAAGGTACTTTAGAGAGTGGGGAGAAAATAACAAACTGGACAAAAGGAATTGATCCTGGGCTATAAACTGAAAAGTTAGCAGAGATGAAAGAAGTTTGGCTAAAAAACTGGACTCTGAGAAGTTTATTTTAGAAACAGAAAAGTGGCAGTAAAATTCAATGGATAGGTAGCACAACAGGTTTTAAAATTAAGAAACCAACACTGATATTTAAGGATAGAAATGATATGCAAGTTAAAGTTAACACACGTGAAGATTTATAGCTGGCCATGTTTGGATAAGTTGGAGTTCATTGATGCAAGAAGGTGAGAAGCTTGCTGAAATTGAGCATGTAGTTTTCTAAGAGTGACTGACTAAGGATTTGCAACAGCATTGGGAGCAGTGGTTGGCAAATGTTACACAACTGGAAATAAGTCATTGGTGATGAATAGGATATGGGGAATGAAGATCAGCTCACTATCAGTCAGGCAGGCAAAATGTTGAGACAAAAACAGAAATTTCTGGGAAAACTCAGCAGGTCAGGCAGCATCAGTGGAAGAAAAAGCAGAATTAACGTTTTGGGCGCAGTGATCATTCTTCAGAATTGATTTTACCTCTGAAAACAACTCATAAAATTAGGGCCTGGGCTACTTTCTTCTAATGTTTTGAGGGGATCTGGCCTCATCCATAACAGTCTCCCAGTTTGCATATAGTCTCTCCTATGTAGAACAGGCCACGTTGTAAGCAGTGAATAAAGTAGACTATATTGAATGAAGTGCAGGTAAATCGCTGCTTCACCTGGAAGGTGTGTTTGGGATCTTGGATAATGAGTATACAGGCAAGTGTTGCACCTTTTGCGGTTGCCATGGAGCTTGTAGAGGAGGGAGTGCTATTGGGAGTAAAGGCGGGGTGGGCCAGCATGTTTCAGAGAGAATGGTCTTTGTGAAAGGCTGATAAGGGATAGGAATATGTGTCGTGGTGGCATCCCACTGGAGGAGGCAGAAATGGTGGTTAATAATCCTTTGGACATGAATGCTGTTGGATAGAAAGTGAGGACTGAGGGACCCTATTGCTATTGTGGGCGGGAAGAGAGGTGGTGAAGGCCATAGTGCGGGACTGAGAGCCAGTCAACAACAGTGCTGGGGAATCCTTGATTGAGGAAGTTAACGTCGAAAGTGTGGTGCTGTAAAAGCACAGCGGGTCAGGCAGCATCCGAAGAGCAGGAGAATCAACATTTCGGGGAAGTGCTCTTCATCAGGAATGAGGCTTGTGGGCCAGGAGACTGAGAGATCAGTGGGAGGGGATGGGGCTGGCGGGGAGGTAACTGAGAGTGTGATAGGTAGGTGGACTTTCAGAGGACCCCCTGGTAGATGCTGGCATCATCGGAAAAGATTCAACGGAGACTGAGAAACCAGGAGAATGGTGTAGTGTCTTTACAGGAAGCAGGGTGTGAGAATGTATCGTCCATGTAGCTGTGTGAGTCAGTGGAAGCTGCAGTGGTAGAAGCCTCACTATCCACTAATCTAGCTTCTTGTGGCACATTACAGCTGCAGGGCAGGCTTGTTCAGAGACGTCAGCTGACACTGACTTGCCCGGCAAGGGTCAAAGCCATGAACAGCCTGCTCCCCTGCCCCTATCATTTTCTCTCCCATCTGGGGGATAATGTATAGCTGTTGGAGAACAGCCAGCACAAGGCTACCCACAGCAGTAAATCCAATGCTATCAAGCCTCTGAAAATTCAGTTTTGGGAGGTCTTGAATTTTCAAGGTTTTAGTTAGACTTGAAAGGATTTGCAGCAAAATAAGTGTTCCTCTCCTTTGGTTTTGCAATAGTCAATCATAAGAAGATTTCACAACAGCATAGATTCCATTGAAGCTAAACTCAAACTTATTTATTTATTTCCCTGTTAATTAGTGAGCTGCTGTGAAATAGTTATGAAGATACCTGAAGCTGTCTAATGCTTATTAAACTTTGATTTTGGGGTGAACATTGAATAAACCCCTTTGTATGTTGCCAAATTCTTTGGCTTCTTCCCTTGTTTGTGCGTAGTATGACACTGAACTCCACCCCTCATGATCAGCCTCATGATGAGCTTTGATAGTATCAGACAGGAAGGCTGACACAAAGTCATGGATGGGCCAACACTTGCTGCAACTGAACGTCAAGCAAACCCAGCTGCTCTGGGACAAAATCTGGGAATACAAGCAAAGCCAGAATTGAAAACACGCTGAAACTTAGATTGGTTCTAGGGCAGGAGGAGGTAAAATGTGTGGAGGTGGGAAGCTAGAGGAGGAATGTGAAGACAAGGATAAATGAATATTTTAAAACTGAGGTATTGAATTTAATTTTAGATGTGAAACAGTGTTTGTCCTTGATGGAGCAAGTGTTCCTTTACAATGGGATGCAGCTTTATATTCTTGTATTATTTAAGACTAGCTGTATCGTAAATAATGTAAAACTGTGAAATTATTCTGGATGACAGAAATTCAACATGACTTGTATTGCTGAGATGGGGAACTGGTGAATATTTCATGTAAGAAGAAAATTGTTTTTGAAATGAGCGCATTTGTATGCGGAACTGCACTGTGCAACCATAGCAGCTTCTTTATGGAAAACATTCGCTTTCCACTTTTTTCTTGATATCCCTGAAGGCACGGGCTCTTCAAAAGTGCACTCCATTGCTTCCTGTATTCAAATCGTGTAAACCCATTTTTGTCTTGATATGGCGCCTGTTATATCTGTCTGCATTTCCAAGCATGGATCACCAGATGCAGTTGAGAGTGGAGTGGGTTCCAGAAGCAGTCAAATATAAGAGGGAAGTATAAGGCAGGAAAGTTTCTAGCTTTCAAGCTCCAACAAGACTCAACCAGCTTGGTACGATCCCAGACAAAGTTTGACTGGTACCATATCCATGAACCATCACATAATCCACCACTGATGTTCAGTCACAGTCGTGTGTACCATCCATAAGATGCACTGCAGGAATTCACCAAAATTCCTTCAGACAGCACCTTTCTGAGTTTTACTTCTGGCACTTGGAGAAACACTCCGGTGCCCTCTGGCCCACCAGTAGTGCCAGGAAACCACTTGTTTAATATAGAGTCTTCAATTTATCACTGGCAGGTTTTGCAATGCTTCAGAAACCCACACCGAATCAAGTAAATTTAAATCGGATTTCCAATTGCAGGTGCAAAGCCTATTTAATTTTTTAAATTCATTTGTGGGACATGAGTATTGCTGGCTGGCCAGCATTTATTGCCCGCCCCTAATTGCCTTTCAGAAGGTGATGGTACAGGTGCAGCAGGTAGACCCACCATGACCTAGCGATAGTGAAGGAATGGCGATATATTTTCAAATCAGGATGGTGAGTGGCTTGAAGGAGATCACAAAGGTCATGGCATTTTATGCTGCTGTTCTTTCAGATGGAAGTGGTCATGAGTTTTGAAAGTGCTGTCTGAAGGAATTTCGGTGAATTCCTGCAGTGCATCTTATGGATGGTACACACTGCTGTGACTGAACATCAGTGGTGGATTGAGTGATGGTTCATGGATATGGTACCAGTCAAACTTTGTCTGGGATCAGACCAAGCTGCTTGAGTCTTGTCGAAGCTATCCAGGCAAGTGAGGAGTATTCCATCACACTCCTGACTTGTGCCTTTTAGGCTTTGGGGATTCAGGAGGTGATTTACCCACCACTGTATTCCGAGCCTCTGCCCTGCTCTTGTAGCCATTGTGTTCATGTGGCGAGTCCAGTTGATGATAAAGTTCAAGATGTTGATAGTGAGGTATACATTTACAGTAACACCACTGAATCTCAATGAGGGGTGCTTAGATTGTCTGTTATTGGAGAAGGTCATTGCCTGACAGTTGTGTGGTGCAAATATTTCTTGCCTCTCAACACCAAAAGCAGTGCATGGGTGGGCTCGGAAATCATACAACGTTGCAGCACAGTACAGCACATTGACTCTCGATGTTGTGGTAACCTGTGGAACCAATCTGAAGCCCATATAACTTACACTATTCCATTCTTGTCCATATGTCTATCCAATGACCATTTAAATGCCCTTAAGGTTGGTGAGTCTAGTACTATTGCAGGCAGTGCATTCCACGCCCTTACTACTGAGTAAAGAAACTACCTCTGTCATCTGTCCTAGATCTATCTATAACCCCTCAGTTTAAAGTTATGTCCCCTCGAGCTGGCTGTCTCCATTGGAGGAAAAAGGCTTTCACTGTCCAACCTATCTAACCCTCTGGTAATCTTTTGTCTCAATTAAGCCGCCTCTCAACCACCTTCTCTCTAACGAAAACAGTCTCAAGTCCCTCAGCATTTCCTCATAAGACCTTCCCTCCATACCAGGCAACAACCCAGTAAATCATCTCTGAACCCTTTCCAATGCTTCCACATCCTTCCTGTAATGCGGTGACCAGAACTGTATGCAATACTCCAAACTAGAGTTTTGTACAGCTGCAGCATGTTCTCATGGTTCTGAAACTCAATCCCTCTACCAATAAAAGCTAACACACTGTATGTCTTCTGAATAACACTATCAACCTGGGTAACAACTTTCAAGGATCTATTTACCTGGACACCGAGATCTCTCTGCTCATCTACACGACCAAGAATTCTGCATTCCTGTTACTACTTCCAAAGTGAATTGCCTCTCACTTTTCCACATTAAATTCCATTTGCCACCTCTCAGCCCAGCTCTGCAGCTTATCTATGTCTCCCTGTAACCTACAACACCTTTTGTCACTATCCGCAGCTCTACCAGCCTTAGTGTCATCCGCGCATTTACTAACCCATCCTTCTATGCCCTCATTCAGGTGATTCATAAAAATGACAAACAGGAGTGGACCTAAAACATATCCTTTCAGTACCCCACTAGTAACTGAACTCCAGGATGAATATTTCCCATCAACCACCACCCTCTGTCTTTTTTCAGCTCGCCAATGTCTGGTCCAAACCACTAAGTCACCCTCAGTCCCATGCCTCCTTATAAGGTGGGAAACCTTATCAAACACCTTACACACCACATCAATCGCTTTTCCCTCATCCACCTGTTTGGTCACCTTCTCAAAGATTTCAAGAAGGTCTGTGAGGCACGACTTATCCTTCAGAAAACCGTGTTGACTATCCCTAATCAACTTATTCCTTTCTCGATGATTATAAATCCTATCTCTTATAACCCCTTCCAACACGTTACCCACAATGAAGGTAAGGCTCACAAGTCTATAATTTCCAGGGTTGTCTCTACTCCCCTTCTTGAACAAGTGAACAACAGTTGCTATCCTCCAGTCTTCTGGCACTGTTCCTGTAGACAATGACAACATAAATATCAAAGCCAATCTCCTCCCTGGCTTCCCAGAGAATCTTAGGATAAATCCCTTCTAGCCCATGGGAGCTATCTATTTTTACACTTTCCAGAATTGCTAACACCTCCTCCTTATCCACCTCAATCCCATGTAGCCTAGTAGCCTGTATCTCCGTATTCTCCTCGACCACTTTGTCTTGTCCTAGTGTGAATACTGATGTAAAGTATTCATTTAGCACTTCCCCTATCTCCTCTGACTCCATGCACCACATACAACTACTATGCTTGATTTGCTCTAATTTTACTCTCGTCATTCTTTTATTCCTGATACAGCTATAGAAAGCCTTAGGGTTTTCCTTGATCCTATCTCCCAATGACTTCTCATGTCCTCTCCTGGCTCTTCTTAGCTCTCTCTTTCGGTCTTTCCTGGCTAACGTGTAACTCTCAAGCGCCCTAACTGAGCCATCACATCTCATCTTAACGAAAGCCGCCTTCTTCCTCTTGACAAGAGATTCAATTTCCTTAGTAAATCATGGCTTCCATGCTCAACAACTTCCTCTCTGCCTGACCAGTACATACTTAACAAGACCTGCAGTAGCTGGTCCTTGAATAATCTCCACATTTCAATTGTGCCCATCCTATGCATCCTAAATCTTGCTTAATCTCATCGTAATTGCCTTTCCCCCAGTATAACTCTTGCCCTGCGGTATATACCTATTCTTTTCCATCACTAAAGTAAACCTAACCGAATTGTGGTCACTATTACCAAAGTGCTCACCTACTTCCAAATCTAACACCTGGCCGGATTTATTACCCAGTACCAAATCTAATGTGGCTTTACCCCTTGTTGGCCTGTCTAGGTACTGTGTCAGGAAACCCTCCTGCACACATTGGACAAAACTGATTTATCTAAAGTACTCGAACTATAGTATTCCCAGTCAATATTTGGAAAGTTAAAGGCCCAATAACAACTACCCAGACACTTTTGCTCCTATCGAGGATAATTTTTGCTATCCTATTCTCCTCATCTCTGGAACTATTCAGAAGCTTATAGAAAACTCCCAACAGGATAACCTCTCCTTTCATGTTTCTAATCTCAGCCCATGCTACAACAATCGACAAGTCCTCAAATGACCTTTCTGCAACCGTAATACTGTTCTTGACTAACAATGCCACACTTCCCCCTCTTTTACCATTTTCTCTGTTCTTACTGAAACATCTAAATCCCGGAACCTGCAATAACCATTCCTGTCCCTGCTCTATCCATGTGTCTGAAATGGCCACAACATCAGAATCCCAGGTACCAACCCATGCTGCAAGTTCACCTGCCTTATTTCAGGTGCTCCTGGCGTTGAATAGACGCACTTCAATCTAACTTCATGCTTGCCAATGCCTTTTTGCAATCTTGAAATCTTAGTTCTGACTTCACTATTGTCATCCTCCCTGATACTCCAAGTACAATTCAGGTCGCCAGCCCCCTGCTGAATTAGTTTAAATCCACCCAAAGAGCATTAGCAAGTCCCCCCACCCAGTGCAGGATATTGGTACCCCTCGGGTTCAGGTGTAGACCATCCTGTTTGTAGAGGTCCCACCTACCCCAGAATGAGCCCCAATTATCCAGGAGTCTAAGCCCTTCCTCCTGCACAATCCCTGTAGCCATGTGTTCAACTACTCTCTCTCCCTATTCCTCACTTTGCTAGCACATGGCATGGGCAACAAACCAGAGATTTGTTGTTCAGTCTCTAAGCTTCCACCCTAGCTCCCTGAATTTCTGTTTTAAATCCCATCTCTCTTCCTACTTATGTCGTTAGTGCCTATGTGGGCCACAACTTGGCGCTGCTTCCCCTCCCCCACAAAGATCCTGAAAACACGGCATCGCGAACCCTGGCAGCTGGGATGCAACACACCCACAGAACCTCCTATCCGCCTCCCTAGCTATGGAGCCCCCAGTGACTAATGCTCTGCTCCTCTTTCCCCCTTCCCTTCTGAGCAACAGGGACAGACTCAGTGCTAGAAACCTATACCATTGTTGTTCCGCTCAACAACGGTTGCTGAGGGGAACGGCCACAGGGGATCCCTGCACTGCCTACTGCTTCCCTGTCTGTACCCTGACGGTAACCCATCTACCTTCTTCTTTTACCTGAGGCGTGACTACCTCCCTGTAGCTCCTCTCAGTAACCCCCTCCACCTCCCCAATGATCCGAAGTGCATCCAGCTCCAGCTCCAGTTCCCTAACATGGTTTTTGAGAAGCTGAAGTTGGGTGCACTTCCCACAGATGCAGTCAGCAGGGACACTAGTGGTGACCCTTACCTCCCACATTCTGCAGGAGGAACATTCAATTGTCCTCCCCTCCATTCCCACTATTCTAAATTCTTAAAAAAGACCACTGAAAACTTAAAAAAATAATAAACCAGTCAACTTATCAATTGGTGCACAGAACCTTTGTTGGTTCGAGGAGGAGGACGGGTGGGAGACACTACCCAAGTAGCAGTTCGGGTAAAGCAACCACACACATATAAAGTCTCACTTATTCAGCCGCCCAATGTCTGCTGCTGCTCAGTGTGCGCTCCACCTATACACGAGGTAAACTTTTTATATCTTTTAAAATTTACCTTCCCATCAGGCCCCTGGTCCTCACTGTCGCTCCTCCCACTCCAACTGCCGCCAAGAAAAAGTGAACAACGCTGAGCTCCTGAAGTAAGCTATTATATCTTTTAAAATTTACCTTCCTGTCGGTAGAGATTAAAATCAAGCACAATGGAAAACAGGATAACAAAGCTAAATTCTATGGCTTCAAACACGGTTGGTTGACTGGTTTTGGCTTATGTCGTCTTAGTTTGGCCATGAGTGTGTTAAAACATACAGCAGGTATGAAGTTTTTCCTTTGGCAAACTGTACAGCTGGGAGATGATTAGAGAAAGAAACATTCACCAGTTTCTCCCTTGCAATGCTGCTGCTGGTGTGTTTCGCAGTTGACATCTGCTCTCTGAGCTGAACCTCACTTGATGACAACATGGACTGCAGAATCATGCACAAAGCTCAATGATTTGCCTCCTGTCTGATCTTGCTGGAATTTACTTCTGTAGCAGGAAGATCACTTTTGCTGCAAATGGAATTGACTCAATCTGATTTTATTTTTTGCACTGAGTAGCACTGAGAATTGGCATTAGTCAAAGTTTGAATTTAAATATATAGATATTTTCTAATCAGCATGTTCAGTGATGTTATGATTCACCACCTGGAACAAGTGGGACTTGAACCCAAGATTCCTGGTTCAGAGGTGGGGACACTGCCACGGCATTATCAGAGCCTCTTATACTGAGCCAGTGTTTTCACTGTACAAAATACTTAGTTCTCCAACAGTGTACAGTTTAATATCTTGTTTGTCATACATCTAGAGACTTACTGTATATCTGCTGAGAAACAGAGCACTGCCAGAAAACTGCTCACTTTCCACAAATCATTACGCGTATTTGTCTAACCCAAATTATACATGAGACTTCGATACATTCCCTCATTAAAGGGAAACCAATCTGCTGGATTTAAAAGAACTGAAAAAGACAAGATGTTCCCTTACAGAATAAGTAAGTTTATTGAGGTCCTCTATTTGGAATTATGCTGCATTTACACTCTGAACCAGGGATTGAAAACTCGCTGTACCGATTGCAGTTGTATTGCAGTCTGCATTGTAAGCCAACAGATGTAATTTAATCAGTTGTTCAAAGTGAACATTGAGAAATCGTTTGTTGATGGAGAGTGAGCTATTAATAACTTGGTGCAGAGTACTTCAGTTATCACTGATATTGTTGGCCTAGCAACAAGGAATGACCTGTATTAATGTGACTTTTTCAGCTTCTCTGCTTTCATTTTTGTTTGGCGTGTTAGCTGCATTATTACAACTGAAATTGTTCATAACCACAAAAGTTGTTTTGATAAAAACATTAATCTCTGGCATCGCATATTAATCAGTGTACTCTTGTATAAGATCCAATAATGATCGCTTGTCATGAAACAACAGTGTTGGTAGCAGTCTAATTTCTGATGGGGTCTGCAGTAAGGTAGATGTTCACACTTTGGAAAGGCCTGAGGGAGTGGGTTGGGAATATTTAAAACACTCAGGTAAAAACAATGACTGCAGATGCTGGAAACCAGATTCTGGATCAGTGGTGCTGGAAGAGCACAAGGTAGATGTTCACACTTTGGAAAGGCCTGAGGGAGTGGGTTGGGAATATTTAAAACACTGCCCATATATCTGTGATTCAGTGTTCTTACATAATTTACATTTCTTTGGGAAGACAGTTCAAACCAACTTATTGGGGAAAGCAGTTCAATTGAAAGATGCACAGACGGCCTGAGAGATGAGCAACATTGGAATAAATCATTGTTCAGAATTGGGTGGAATCTGAACAAGGGAGAAAGAAGAGGAAGCTTCATGCAGGTCAAGTGGCTAAATTCATTGAGCTGGAATTGTTTAAAAATTGTGCCGAAGGTACAAGATTAGATTAGATTACTTACAGTGTGGAAACAGGCCCTTCGGCCCAACAAGTCCACACCGCCCCGCCGAAGCGCAACCCACCCATACCCCTACATTTACCCCTTACCTAACACTACGGGCAATTTAGCATGGGCAATTCACCCACCCTGCACATCTTTGGACTGTGGGAGGAAACCAGAGCACCCGGAGGAAACCCACGCCGACACGGGGAGAACACGCAAACTCCACACAGTCAGTCGCCTGAGGCGGGAATTGAACCCAGGTCTCTGGCGCTGTGAGGCAGCAGTGCTAACCACTGTGCCACCATGCCGCCCACTAATAGCCAAATAGCCACATGATCTAATAACAGTAATAGAGACCTGGCTCAAACAAGGGGAAGAAAATCTACTTAATATTCCAGCCTACAATGAACTTAGGATAGGTAAAGTAGAGAGATGCATTGCCAGTGTTACTGCCACATTCGAGCAAAATCTAATATGCTGGAGAGTTCAAAGACACTGGTCTGAATTAAAGACTAATGGATGAGCTGCTCCATTTATAGCGGTATACTATAAAAGACCAAATAATTGCAAGGGGTTAGAGGAGGACATTTGGTCAGGCAATTGCAAGTGAAATAATAATGGGGATTGTCATCTATTCTAATATAGACTGGAAAAATAGCAATGTGAAGGCCAACACGGGAGGGAAATTTCTGAAATGTATACAAAATAACTTTCTGATCATTTCCCCAAGAAATGTTTGTTTGCCTTCTTATTTACGATCGACATTTTGACCGCATAGTAATATAATCTACAGGCAGAAGTTTGACTTCACTATGATGTACTTCTCTGTCACAATCATCAACCCCAAGGCAGTTGCATTGTCCAACTGCTTGCCTGACCTTGAATCTTGAATGTCGTGCTACTCAGTGTCATCAAATGCAAACACAACTATCAGGCTCTCGTCTGAATGTGCCTCAGGGCTGCATCACCTTCTTCTTCAGTTGCTCCATGAAGCTCTGCCAAATGGGCACCACCTTGATGCTGCTTGACTGAGTTTCCATCCTGACAAGTCATAAGATTACTATCATCTATCTCTGGAATATCTCCTTTTTTGAATCTCTCCTTGTCTCTCTCTCTGTCTCACAGATGCAGACATTCTCTCCCTCAGTAATGTGGGAAAGCATGAGGTAGGAAGAATAGAAAATTGGTGAAATGGAGAGAAATGCAGTGGTGTAGCGATATCTTCATAGATGAAGTACAAAAAGCTCATAGGCACAGCAAGTACAAAGGAGGCAAATAGAACCTTGGCTTTTGTGTACTGTTCAGGTCGCCACATAACCTGAAGGATGTGGACATTTTGGAAAGGATACAGAAACAGTCTGTTAGGATGTTGTCTGGTTTACAGGATTTTGGTTATGAGAAGAGATTGGATAAACTTGGTTTGTTTTCACTTGAATGTTGAAGGATGAGGGGCGACCTGATAAGAGGTTTACAAAATTATGAGAGGCATGGATAGAATGGATAGTGAGAGTCTGTTTCACCTGGGTAGAAATGACAACGACTAGAGGACATGGATTTCAGGTAAAGAGAAGGATGTGTTTAAAGGAGATGTGAGAGGCATGTTTATTTACACTGAGGGTGGTAAATGCCAGGAATGCACTGCCAGAGGTGGTGGTGGAAGTGGTTACCATAACAATGTTTAAGAAGCATCTTGACAGATGCACGAGTCGGCAGGTAATAGGGGGATAAGATCCGTGTAGAGGCCAAGGGCTTTAGTTTAGATGGGTGTCATGTTGGCATAAGCTTGGTAGATTGAAGGGCTTATTCTTCGGTTGTACTGTTCTTTGTTCTTTATCACAGTCTCCAGCTAATCCAAAATACCTCTTTCATAATGTCCTGTATTATCCTCTTTGACCTGAGAAAGGTCCACTCTATCTTCAAACATGTTTTGATCAAGATCCTTATTCTCACTTCTAAGTCCTGCCTCAGATTCAATTTGCCAATATCTGCCCCAGCCATATATCCAAACTTGCTCTATTAATTCTCCCAATTTTTTTATCATTAATAACTATATCTACTGTCACTGCTCCCCTGCCCTGTCAACACTTTTCTTGTAATTTGTGGTTCGATGTTTTTTCTGTTATGATTGTTGTTCAGATTCAGCAGATTCTGAATTGTTGCTTCTGTCAACTGGTATTTGGCACTGACTCCTGTACTTAATATTTGTTGTATGATCATCTATTCAAGCAGTTTTTCTCCTCCATCCATTAGTTGGTAATTGTCTGATCTGAAGCTAGTTAGTTAGAGAGGAGCCAGATTCTTCAGAAAGGTACTCAACGAGAAACCAGTGACACTGACACCCTGAGCCATTGTCACATATCTCCTGATCTCGAGTGTTTGGAATAAATAAGTGACCTGTCATCACAGTAATAGCATGCAGTCACAGGAAATAACTGCCCAAAAATTGAAACAATTTGCTTTTTAAATAAAAGCCTCACCATTTGCAACCCTATCTTAAAAGGAAGTTAAATCATGAGCCTTTTATGATTCAGTACATTTGTGTCTGTGCATGCAGCTGGCAAGCTATTCCATTAGAGTGATATGCCCTCTAGACAATTCAGTTTTGCCTTCCATGTCCTGATCATAATCTTTTTTTCTCTTTGTGCTTTCCTCTCCCAGTACTATTCAGTCTAGTATGCAACCTGACTGTCTTAATTAGTGAGTTTGTTCTGGGGTGAAATGGCTTCTTTCTTCATCTTTGTGTCTTTAAGTTTTTTTGGTCAGAGACAGAGAAATAATATAATAAAGTGAAAATTACGGTGTTTGAAATGAGGAACTCAATGCAAATTTATCTAAATCAAAGCTGTTAATATCTGAAACTGTAGAACATTACACCATAAGGGTAAATTATTCAGTTAGTCAAGGTATTTTATTTTCCATCCCCCTCCACTTTTTATTTGCATAATAATGTGAGATCTAATCTCTTGTGAGTGAACAATATTAGGATTTATTAAACATTATCATTTACAGAGGATGGTAAGAGAGAGCTATGTGTTCTGACCTCATGATATGGCTCCTTTTGCACATGCTCAGTAGCTATACTTGGAGTCATGGTAGAATTCCCTTTACACTATGATGTGGAGGTGCTGATGTTGGACTGGGGTGGGCAAAGTCAAAAGATATATGACACCAGGTTATAGCCCAACAGGCTTAATTGAAATCACAACCTCTCGGAGTGTTGCTCCGTCATCAGGTGAAGTCCAGAAGTTTGTGATTTCAAATCAACCTGTCAGGCTATAATTTAGTCTCGTGTGACTTCTGACTTTGTCCCTTTACCTTGTAGTGAGGTATTCCTCTTTCCAAGCAAATCTAAGCCGCTTTGAAAGCACTCCAGCACATTTTAACCAGTGATGAAGTATTCTCTGCACTTACATGTATAACTGATCCCCTGTCTGTATTGACATCCTCATTGTCAGTCTTAGGTCCATCTCTCTGAGATATCTCTATTTGTTCATGGTCTATTATACTCACCTTAATTTCTGTTGAGCAATTGACCATAAGATCATTATTATTAACTTGAAACTGGCCATACCATCTGGTGTCACCCATAATCTTAATTATTATACTTCTGGCATTTCTCTCATCACTAATGAGCAAGGACAGTTAGGAACATGTGATAAAAATGTTGAATTTACTACTCACAGCCAAGTGCCAAGAATTAATTAAAAACTAAAAAAAGGTAGGAATCTAATTAATCTGAGGAAGCCTATTAGTAAACAAGTCTCACTGGAAGGCTATCCTATTTAAAACAACCATTTATAAACATTTTCATAGCCAATTTATCATCCATCTTCCAACTTCATTCCACACTATTAGATCAATGTTTATTTTTTGGCAATCTCTCATGCCAAAATACATCAAAAGCCTTTAGTTGATGAAGTTTACTAAGTCTCCTTGATTATGCATTCAGAAACTTCCGGGTTCAGTGGGTGTGATCTCTTTGGGTTGAATGTTCCCCGTAATCTTAATATACTCTACATGCTGACTTGTACTCCTTATGGTTTGTCTCGCACTGTGTTTTTGACATTGCCTATTGTTTCTTGGATAAAAGAGGGAAGAAGAATAGGGAATATGCATGTGGACTAGGCCGAGACAAAACAGATTTGTAAATGCTTCAATAGGGATGTATCAAATGAGATTAGTGCAAGCAAATATGCTTCCTTCAGAGACAGAAAGCTGAATACTGTATTGAAACTGGAGTCCATTGAACTTCAAAGTCAGGACAGGGCCCATTTCAGCTTGGCTAACTGCAACCATTTAATGGCCGTTAATTGATTTCAGGCAAAACTTCCATCCTACTGAGGAGAAAGTCTTACCTCCAAGAGCTGCTGTCATATCCCATTTCCTCTAAATCCATGGGACGCTCATGGACACTCACATGGGCCTGAGCTACGTCTGCCTCTTTCTCAGTGACATTGAACAGTCCCTCTTCATACATACACAGGTACTGTTCCCCAACTCTTCTGCTGTTACATCAATGACTGCATCAGTTCTGCATCCTGCACCCAGGCTGAACTGGAGCAGTTCATCGACATTGTTAACAACTTACACCCTGTCCTCAAATTCATTTGGTCTATCTCTTCACCTTTCTTGACCTCTCTGTTTCCAGTTTATGGACTGACATTTGCTATAAACTTACAGACCCCCATAATTACCTGGACTACACCTCTTCCTATCCAGTATCCTGCAAAACCTCCATTCCATGTTCCCAATTCCTCTGTCTCTGTCACATCTGCAGTGTCGAGAAGACATTCCACACCTGAGCATCCCAGATGTCCACCTATCGTCCTCTCTCAGTCATCCAGACAGCCCTCCACTGGGCCTGTAAGGGGAAACCTGGACTCCTGGTCACCGCCCATTTCAATTCCCCCTCCCATCTGCTCTCTGATATGTCCATCCTTGCCCTCCTCCATTGCCACAGTGAATCAGACTCAGGTTAGAGGAGTAACATCTTTATCTTCGGCCTGGGCAGCCTACAGCCCGGAGGGCACAACGTTGAGTTCTCCAATTTCAAATATCCTTCCCACCCATCCCCTGACTGCCTTTCCAGCCACTCCCCCTCCCTTCCAATCCTCTGGAGGATTCATTCCTCTCATCGACCAACCAAGTTGTACCCACCATCTGTCCCTACCTCACTATGCCGGCCCTTGCCCTACCCAACATCCCCCACAGCCCCACATCTGCAACTCTCCTGCCCCCCCCTTACACCCGAAACCGTAAGACCATAACATATGGGAGCAGAAATGAAACCATTCAGCCCATCAAATGTCCTCTGCTATTCAATCATGGCCGATAAAGTTTCTCAACCCCATTCTCCCACTTTTGTTGACTTCTCCACCTCCTGATGCTGCCTGGCTTACTGTGTTCTTCCAGCCTCCTGCTTGTCTGCATCATTACCAGCAGCACCACCAGATCATATAACCTGTTGAAGGACTTTGCCTGAAATGTCGATTTTCCTGCTCCTCGGATGCTGCCTGACCTGCTGTGCTTTTCCAGTGCTACACTCTCGATTCTAATCTCCAGCATCTGCAGTCCTCACTTTCACCCAGATAACCTGTTAACCTGACATCAGTTGTAGTGAAAATGCTGGGACATATTGTTAAGAAAGTGGTTTCAGCATATGTGGAAAATCATAATATGACTGAGAAAAGTCAGCACATAATCTGATAAGGAAGTTACGTTTGTCTATCTGTTAAAGTTTTTTTTTGTTGAATTTATATCCATTAGGTTGGATAGGGATAGTCCAGTGGAGGTAGATTTGGATTTTCAAAAAACATTTGAAAAGATGCCACATGAAACTGTTAAACAAAATGAGGACTCATTAAATTGTGGGTAATAGGAGGGCGTGATCTTGATTGATTAAAGGACAGCAAATAGACAGTAAGAATAAACAGGTCATTTTTGGAAGTCTGTAGATGATATGCTACAGGATCACTATTTGTGCCTCAGCTATTTTCAACATATCAATTATATAGGTGAGGCCACCAAGTGTAATGTGTTGGAGTTTCCAGGTAATAGAAAGCGAGGTGGAAAAGTAAGCTGTGAGGAGGATACAAAAGGCTGAAAAACAATATAGACATGTTAAGCAAGTGTGAGCGAGCATGTTAGATGCAGTGTAATATGGGGAAATGTGACATTATCCATTTTTGAAAAGTCAAATTCAAAAGCAGAATATTTTTCAAATGGTGAACGTGATGTTCACAGGAATCTGGGTACATGAATTGCAAAGTTGTTATGGAGCTACAGTATGCAATTAAGAAGGAAAATGATGCATAGTCTTTATAACAAAATAAATAAATCTTACCACAATAGTATTAGACCTTGGTGAGATCACAGCTAGAGTGCAGCAAAGAATTTGTATCTGCTTTGCAAAGCAGGTACAACAAAGATCCATTGAAATGGTTCCTAAAGTGAGAGAATTGCCCTTATGGTAGATTGAGTAGTTACCTTGAATTTAGAAGAATGAAAGGTGATCTCATTGTTACACATAATCAAACAAGAGACAAACTCAGAAAAATACATTAGTGGAATTAAAGAGGTTAATCCAAAGCATTATTAGAAGCAATAGCAGAACTAAAGGGCAAGAATATAATCTGATCAAAGGCAAGCTCAGATCAAGTTCCAAATGCAATTTTTCTATGTTAAGTGTAATTAAATAGAACTGCCATCTGGCAAAGCAATGTCGGTGGAATCCCTGCATTGAATTAAAGTGTAGTTAGAGATTGTAATGGAGCGACTGGGATTTAATTGTAAATACCTTTGTTATCTTTTATGATGCTCAATATCCTGAAGTATACTGACAAATTGAGATCTAATCCCTGTAGAATACCAGGTCAGTTTGTATGCTCACATTTCCATTTTTTGTTCCCTTGTCTTTATCAGTGAATTGCTGTCAGCACATTACGTTGAAAGGCATTTCGGGGATGAAGGAAAGACCACACAGGCTTTGGTAAGACAAACATATTACTGGCTTATGGAACAATGACAAATTAAAATGACAATATAAATACATAAATAGTGTGTGAACAGTTCAGAATAGGAAGAAACAGCATTTGAGCAGCAGGTAACACGAACACACAAACTTCTGCAGCAATTACAAAAGATTTCTGAGACATTGAGGCGAAAAACCCCAAGTGATGTCCAGAAAGGAGCCTCCAAAAACTGCAACTAATTTTATCTGAGGACCCCTCCACTTCAACAACCTATTCTGATTTGTATGGACTATTGTTGTGAGTAAGAACTGTCAAACGTCAGCCGCATAAAGATGAAAATGACGCTGAGGTCTCAATGACATTTAGATTTAATCTTACAGTAGGAGCTTAGCTTGCTTCTCTAAACATATGGGAGTTCCCCCCCCCCCCCCCCCTTGAGAAACTAAAAGATCTGGAGGCAATATGATTGAGGCCTTTAAAATTGTGTCTGAGTTGGACAAGATGGATATCAAGAGACCTGGGCGGCCTGATTGTATCTATGGAGAGAGTTTCAGGAAATTCAAGATTCTGGTTACTTGTGCTGGAACCAGAGGTGGAGCACTGTCTGTAAATGCAGTCTGTGTCTGCGATGTCACTGTTAGCAACATCCCCTGGATATGTTTGTATTACAGACAGCCAAAGATTAAAGAGAGAGATAAAAGAGGGATTAGTCAACAGCATTCTGGATCCCCCCTCGCCCCTTTCCCAACTGCTGACAGTTTCTCATACTGGACCCTTGCCACTCCCTTCACTGCTCCCTTGTATTAGCCTTTTACCCTGTTCAGCCCCTTGCTGCTTTTTTAACCACTCCATTATATCTCCTTGCATTCCACCCCCTCCAATGCCTTGCTGCTTCATCCATTGCTCCCTTGCATTTCCCCATTAGCCCTTTGCTGTTCCCTTTGCTCATCTCCCCCCCCCCCCCCTCCCCAACGTCCTCCAATCCGCCAACTCCCTCCTACTTTTCTCCTGTCTGCCTCCGTGCTCCCTGAACAGTCCTCCACCACTTCTTCCCACCCACTCGCCACATACTCTGTTGCGGTGAGGGGCCTTGGGAAGACGTGTGGCATCAGCAAAGAGAGTGGTAATGTGTGGAGGACGGGGTGGAGGAATCAGCAAAGAGACTGGTGAGGGGAAGCAAGCCCATTGTGAATGGAGCAGTGAGGGGATTGGGAAGGAGAAGGCCAACGATGCATTATGAGTGAGATCCAGAATTTCAGGAAGAGGATAACGGGTGGTGGATGTACATTGGGATGTCAGTGATTGGAGAAACAACATGTGCTCCCGCAATTGGAGCGAGAACTGACTTAGTGATTTGCTGTCTGGGGACTGGTTGCAATTACAGGAAATACTCAATGTAATACTTCAGGTAAGTGTTGAAAACTTCCCAAGTGTAGGTTGAAAAGGACATAAATGCTGCAGAAGTCAACATTTCCAACAACTCCTGATTTAATTCTACCACTGGCTCATTTTAGGGTGAAAATGGGGCAGTAACAAGACACAAGCCTCCCTTGGTGTCTCATTTTGAACAACCTCTTGTGTTAGAATATTTCATTTCATTATTCAAGTTCATCTTTGTTCTTCACATTAATTTTTAAAATGCTAATTATCATTTACCAAGATAGCAAGAGAACATTGAAGGAATGCTGCAATATCCAATCCTGTGTCTCAACAGGGAATGCATTATATAATAAGCCTAATGGCCGGCTAAATTTGCTATTCGTAAGGTCTCTTGGAGGAGCAGGTTTTGTACAAAACTAGTGATTTAAATGAACATGACAATAATAGAAGATTACCAAGCCAGTAGCAGTATAGTTCAACTCATTCATGAAAGGGAATAACTTCCATAATGTTTTCTCTTTAGTAAATGCACTAAATAATTGAAAGTTCTTATCTAAACACTATTTAGGAAGGATTGCTGCTCTCAAGATGCATGACGATTTGTGCTCCAACCTTTCTACTGGTTGAAATTGTCAGTACTTTAATAGTATCGACCAGAAGGAACCTTACTTCACAAAGGGATTCTGGTGCACTCTTTGTCTTCCGTGACTGTTGTTGGTCTAAACTCTTGTTTGAGTGCAGACCTGAAAATAAAGAAATTGAATTTATGTAGCACCTTTTACATTCTTCATGTCCAAAAATGCTTCATAATTAGTGAGTGACTTTTGAAATAACACCAGTGAAGCAGAATACTCTTTGCATACCAAACAGAAGGGAGATAGTTGTTCAATTGATTAGTTTGGGTGATGGTTTTGAAGGACCAACGCTGCATTTTGTAAAGACTGAACCAGTCTTTGAATTCTTCCTTTAGTTATTGCTGTTGTTTTACTATCTTGACAAGATGTCCAAATGCTGAGAGTTTAACTTGGTCTGACAACATCTACTTTCAAACTGACTGAAAATTCACAAATTGACCCTGACTGCAGGAGTTGCCAGCTGAGAACAAGGTACTGTAGATGCTGAAGACACGAAATAAAAGAAATGGAAATGTTGGAAATACTCTGGTCTACCGGCATCAAAGGAGAGAGAAAGAGTTAATACTTCAGTCCAGTTACTCTTGTCAGACCTTCAAGAGAGTTAGGGGGGTATTACCAGGAGGCAAGATGAATGTTATGGATATACAGTAAGCGTCCTCTTAGTAGAAGAAGAAAGTCAATTCCTCTAAGATAATCAAGAGTTAGAGGTCACTCACTAAAAATCGGGTCATCCATTTAAAGAAAGGTGAAGTAATCAGTCTTGCAACTTAGAGGGGGCATTCAGTTGGAATGCAGACTTTCAGTTACAATCAGATCAGCCAGGATTTTATTCAGTGGTGGAATGGACAGGCTTGAGGGGCTGAATGGCCTACCTGTGCTGCTAATTTGTGTCTTTGTTTATATCTATATATAAAAATCGCACGCACGCACACACACACAGGCTCCAAAAGCAGAATCAGAATTAGGGTACAGAAGAAGGCCATTTGGTCCATCATGCCCACGCCAGCTGTGTTATCTATCCTGTTTGGATTATCTAGTGCCAACCTTTTGCTTTTTCCCCACATCCATGCACACCATTTTTATCCAAAAAGCTATCCATTGCCTTGAGTGAAGGTCGAAGCCTCAGAATGCAGTGGCAAATAACTTACCTCCTGACTCCAAAATTCTGTCAATTGTCTATAAGGTACAAATCAGGAATGTGATACAATATACTTCACTTCCCTGGGGGCTGCTGCTCCAACAACAGCTAAGAAGCTCAACACTTTCCAGGACAAGGTAGCCCATTTGATTGGCAACGCAGCTGGCAGGTCAATCATCTCAGTCACAGGACATCATTACACCAAGATGGTGCCTTAACCCCAAATATGTTCAAATGTTTTTTCAATGACTTCTCTCCACCGTAAGGTCAGAAGTATGGGTGCTCGCTGATGATTGCAGTGCTCAGTAATAGTCACAACTTCTCTGATAGTGAAGTAACCATGTCCAAATGCAGCAAGATCTGGATAATATCCAGGTTTGAGTTGATAAGTGGCAAGTAACATTTGTGCCACTCAAGCGCCAGTCAATGATCATCAACAAGACAGGATCTAACCATCAGCCCCTAGCATTACCATTAGTAAATCTCCCTAGATCATCATTTTGGGGTTAATATTGACTGGATCAGCAATAGAGATAGTCTATCTACAAGAGCAAGTCAGATGCTAGGCATCCTATGGCAAGTAAATCACATCCTGTCTCCTTTAACTGTTCACCATCTGCAAGGCATTTCTCAAGAATGTGTTGGAAGAATTCTCCACTTGCCTGGATGAGTGCAGCTGTAACAACACTCAAGTCTGACACTATCCAGGAAAAAATGGCTTGTATGATAGACATCCTGTTCACCACATTCAATATTTGCTCCCTCCTCCATTGACAAGTAGCAGCAGCGTGCCATCTATAAGATGTGTTGCTGTAACTTGCTAAAGGTTCTTTGACTGCATTTCCAAACCCATGACCTGAAGGATAAGAGCCACAGACAAATACAAACACCATCACCTTCAAGTTCCCCTCCAAATCATACCCAACCCTGATTTGGAAATAAATTGCCATTCCTGTATCATTCTAGTCCTCTTTCCCAACAGCACTGTAGACAAGCCTCCAGTGTACAGATTGCAGCAATTCCCCACTACTTGCTCAAGAGCAATTGGAGAAGGCCAATAAATGCTGACTTAACCAGTGATGTTGGCATTCTATGAACAAGGTAAAATAGGACCATTATGCCTTTTCTCTGTAGAACATTTATGGTAAAATCCAGTATATATTGAGACAATGTAGTCGATGTTTAAATGATTTCAGAGTAGTGGAGAGTGAATAATTCATCATTGCAGATTACAATCAATATACACCAGCTGCCACATTTTAAATATTTCTAACTGATTACCATGCAGTTTCAATGAGTCATCATTGCCCTATGTGGCTGAGTGCTGATTCTAGGCATATATCTGGGAGACCCTTTTGTATTTATTGACAGGGAGTTGGGAGGTTCAAAGGCCATACTGTTGTATATTTTTGAAATGTAAGAGAATGCATTTTTAAAAGATTTGAGTGTATACGTCGGAGAGCAATGGGAAGGATTAGAATTGCAGTTTCCCTCAGAAATTCAACAAACCTTTGTCCAGTCAAATATTTTCCTGATAAACTTTGACAGGTTTTCTTGATAAAGGAAAATTGGAGGTTCTGATAATCATGAAGAAAGCAGATTAAGTAGATACCCACAGACCAGTTTATCAATATTTTGTTTCATTGTGATGCTATTATCCTGGATAAGCCAACCAGATTGATTAAAACGTGAATAAAACGATCTTCTTGACGATATGAAAATCGAAATAGTATATGAAATCTGATACCATAGGCAAAATTCTCTGTTTGCAGTAAGTAGCTGAGGGTGATTACTGTACATTTGAATGAGCTGTAGACTTTCTCTATCACAGTAATCTCCTCCAGCATGCTAAAGATCCCTGCATTCCTCCAATCCTGCATGCACGCATGCCAGGCAGTGAAAGAAAGGAATGGAGCCTAATCTTTACACACTGAAAAGCTTTTACTTACAGAGGGAATCATGCATCTCCCACACTCAACTGCCAGTTTAATTCTGTTCCTGTAAAGATCCAGCCATGGATCACTGCAGATCTGTATGAGATAGACTGCATGAGCAGACAGAGGATATTATTGTTTATTCTTAGTGAAAGTACAACATTTTACAATGTTGTCTTGAAGGCATTTTCTACAGAATAGCACATTTTGAAGATTAAAAGTATAAAGTTCTCATAAGAGAGAAAATCAAGCTCCATATTCAGAATGAAAGTAATTAGAGGAAACCTCGCTCGAGTATGTAAAATATTAACCAGTACAGATGGTAATTATGGAATATTACTTCAGTGTAATCTAGGACAGCAGGATCATAAATTAATTTAAATTTCTGAAGCTTAATTTGAAACTGATGTTCGGAAAAACTGCATTAGACAAAAATTTCACTTGCATAATTATAGTAATTACTGTCTTTGGGGAAAAAATGGGCTGATTGTGAAGCAGTGTGAAATCTCCTTCGCACATGAACTATACTATAAAAATAGAAGGTTTTCTTCTATAATGTTTGTAATCTGATTGCTAGGAGCAGGAGAGGCAAGTGATTAGATACATTCAGAGGGCAATATCATGATGTGACAACAGTTGGGTTATAAAACGAATGGATTTCGATGGCACAAATGGGTTTTTCCCATTCTTCATTCTATTGTTTGTTGCTAATTCAAAAATGAAATTAAGCCTGGTGCACAGAATCCTATCCAGAAATGGGTGTTGTTTGCTTCATGCTCTATGTCAATTGAAATGAGTTGTCGATCAGACTGTTACAAACTTTTGACTTCCTGTCAGAAGCTCAAGCTTTTCAAATGTAGCATCTATAATGTGCCCATATTCTGCTATTTAAGTCTGTCTTCCCTGTTACATGTATAGAAGTTTTTTTTAAAGAAAATAAGATAGTCAAGTGAGAGGAGGATGCTAATTGTTTTGGCTGCTTTCTGGCTCACCTAATCCAGGATGGTTCCCTTCCCAATCAGTCCACTCCATCTAATCACATTAATTCGGTTCAGTAGGCGATGGCCTGGTGGTAGTATCGCTAGAATATTAACTCAGAGACACAGGTAATGTTCTCCAGACTGGGGTTTGAATCTCACCATGGTAAATGGTGGAGTTTGAATTCAATAATAATCTGGAAATAGGTATTTAATGATGACCATAAAACCATTGCAGATTGTCATGAAAAACCTATCTGGTTCAATAGTGTCCTTTAGGGGAGGAAATCTTCCATCCTTAACTGGCCTGGCCTACATGTGATTGAAGATCCACAGCAATCTGATAGACTCCTAACAACCCTCTGGACCATTAGAGATGGGCAATAAATGCTGGCCTAGCCAGAGATGCCCTCATCCTGTGAATGAATTAATAAAACTTTATATAATCTGTTGAGTTCTAATCTCACTGTATTGCTGGCTATGCTTTAATGTTCCCTTTAAAGTTCCTGCTCCTTTAACCAAATGTGTTGAGTTTTGTTAGATTAAAATGTATCATATTTTGAGTTTTACTTGATGTGAATAACTGAGATCTCACCGAGAAAATCACACATTCTCTTTTGGATCCTTGGTGATTCATGGGAATGTTAATTGCAGGTTTAGAATAATTTAAATTTTTTTATTAATCGTTGTGTTGGAATAACACTTTGAATGCCTTACAATATACACATATGTAAACTACAGTTTATTGGATGTTCATGTAGTACTCTATCCAAACCAAGACAAGTAACTGCAGTGGGCTACATGGAGGAGTGTCTATGCTTTGTTCTTTGTTCAAATTCAGAAGCAGAGCATTCTTTGGTGAGCAACTCACCACCCGTCTCCTACACACCACTTATCCACCATCTACAAGGGAGAGATCAGGACTGTAATGGAATGGAGTCCACTTGCCAGGATCCGTGCAGCTGTAACAACACTCTAATATCTGACACCATTCAGGCCAAAGCAGCCGCTTGATTGGCACCTCATCTGCCTTTAGCATTAACCCCCATCCTCAGTGATGTACAGTGACAGCATTGTGTACCATACAGAAGATGCACTGCAGTGATTGAGCTCAGCTTCTTCAACAGTGCTTTTCAAACCTGCAACCTCTCCCGCTTGGAAAGACAAGAACAGCACATACATACCAGCAGCTACTTGTGAGTTCTCTTCCACTGGGAAGGGAAGGTGATGGCTTAGTGGTATTATCACTGGACTGTTAATCCAGAGGCCCAGGTAATGTTCTGGGGACCTGAGTTCGAATCCCATTATGGCAGATGGTGGAATTTGAATTCAATTTTAAAGAATCTGGAATCAAGAGTCTAATGATGGCTATGAATCCTTTGCCAACTGTTAGCAGAACTCATCTGGTTCACTAATGACTTGTAGGGAAGGAAACTGTCATTCTTAGCTGGTCTGGCCTACATGTGACTCCAGACCCACAGCACTATGGTGGACTCTTAAATGCCCTGTGGGATGGGTAATTAATGCTTGCCTAGCCAGCGATGCCTTCATCCTGTGAATGAATAAAACAGAAATCATACACCATCCTGTCTTGGAACTGTATCACTGTTCCTTCACTGTTGCAGAGAAAATCCTGTATCTCCCTAACACATGGACTACAGCAGTTCAAGAAGGCAGCACACTTTTGTGAACAAAAAAAAAGCACAACTGCTCCTTTTAAATGTGTCTTAATATCATACCAAAAAAGAATCATTCCTTGGGAATCGGTATCTATTGAAATCTGCTTATCATTCTTCCTGAAAAATGGTTATAAGTATTTTGTCAGTCTAAATAACCCATTTAGTTAAATACCTGCATATGCAACGTATGATAAAAGTAATCCAGAATATCAGTGCATATAGTGCAAGTTTGCAATTGTTGTTAAACATAGACAATTTTAGTTAACAAGTATAGATGGCCAGTTGCACCGTGAAAGATTACAGAAAGAGACCATCACTGTAAGTGTCTCTGGAAGTTGTTCTCTTTCTCAATCATGTCAGCTATCTTGCTTAATTTTCCCCTATTTGGTCAGTGTCTATACTGTCCAGTAGTTAGCTTCGGCAGCATGTCTACTGAAATTGGAAATATACAGAGACAATTAGCATGGCCCCTGCACAAGGATGACAGGCACATTCGTGAAGTGTTCCATATTTCACACTTCCACCACATTACATTTAAGGGACGGCACGGTGGCTCAGTAGTTAGCATTGCTGCCTCACAGCACCAGGGATGCGGGTTCGATTCCAGCCTCGGGCATCTATCTGTGTGGAATTTGCACATTCTCCCAGTGTCTGTGTGGGTTTCCTCTGGGTGTTCTAGTTTCCTCCCACAATCCAAAGATGTACAGATCAGGTGAATTGGCCATGCTAAATTGCTCATAGTGTCAGGGGTGAATATAGGATAGGGAAATGGGTCTGGGTGGGTTAATCTTCGGAGGGTTGGTGTGGACTGGTTGGGCCAGAGGGCTTGTTGCCATACGTAGGGAATCCAATCTAGTTTAGGAAATGTTTCAGGTAATTTGTCCTGTAAATTACTGTTGTAATTTTCCTGACCTGCGGAAAATACTGTGATGAAGGAAAATATAGCACAAGGATCTATTTCAGCAGCAAGGATACAGAAGATTATATAGAGCTGGATATTTTGCTGCGATGGAGGAAAGTCTTCAGCTAATCAATGACTACATAAATATTGACTTGTTTTTGTTTGTTTGCTCTTAGGATATAGATAACACTGCAGATTCAGTGCTTACTTTATACCATTTAGTTCCTGTAAAAGCATTAAGTGTCAGTGTCAAGGTGTAAGAGGAAAGTAATACATAGAGACCGATCAGGTGGGATCCTGAAGGACATTAGTGTTTTTCTGATCATCATAAAAAATGGCGGAGGAGTAGCAGTGCAATGTGCAGGCTTCTCAGCCCACAGCTCATCTGCTCTTCTGCTTTTAATTTTTTTAACATGTTTCCATTTATTATGGTACGTTAACAACTTCGGCGGAAGGCTTCTTCTCCTGACTCAGGTCCAGTAACGAGGTGGCTTCCAGTGGTCCAGAATGGAAGTATGGGCCTGGTGCTGGGTGCGGCAGTCTCCTGGTTTGGCTGGTTTGTTCAGGAGGGGTGATCTTGTCCCGACATGGACATCTTGTTCTATACTAGTGGTCCTCGGCAGCCTCTGGGTATTCCAGCAGCTCTGTACAAAGGTCTAGTCTCTGTGTGGGGTATCACCTTGGTGTGGAGGTCTTGTCCTGGCTTTAGAGGTGGCTTCTGGGTATTCCAGTGGCCCAGTGTGAAGGCCTGAGCCGAGCATGGAGGCCTCGTCTCGCAATCTCAGTCCGGACTTCCAGTGTACCCCAAGCCCAGGGGCCGTTAACTGAATTGTGATGAGTTTTTGCTTATTTTTTCTTCTTATTTATGATTTCTGTCATTAATTTAGGCACCTATGATGACTCTGTTCTTCACCTGAGGCCTAGCCATTTTTCATAAAGATTTTAGTACAACTGATTGGTTTCCTTGTGTATTGTGATTAAATTATGGCTTAAGAGGTGTATTTTATCCCCTTTTTTTGTGAAGGAAGGTTGAGACAGAGGTGCAGAGCAATCTGCTCAAATCGAATAAAGTAAACAACTTGTGGAGCCTTGGGCTTTTTTTAGGTTGGGAACAATAGAAGCAACCTGAATGGAGGGGGGGTGGGGGCAAGCTCCCACAGAATCAGAACCTTTGGTTTTCGCTTTCTGCAGTTGCTGGGTCTTGAAGCTGGATGTGGGAACTCTTATTTTTCTCTCTCTGTTACAGCTGAAATTCTTCCTGCTGCTAGAATTACATAGGAGATAATCTATTTTACTGAATTTGCCTTTGCCAAGAGGATAGTTATAGGATATTACTATCATTGGAACAGTCAATGTGTAGTTTATTATTTTAAATATTTCAGTAGAGTCACAATTAAGCTGATCCTTTTCTTCTTACTTTATTCATACACTATGGTTAAAATATGTTTTGCTTCAAGCCTGGTAGCTTGACCAATTGAATTGCATCCAGACTGTAAGGCCTGGCACCTGCCTTTAAAGTAAGCAAACGTTCGGGTCAAGGCTATTTTTTTTGACATGCTTGGAGGGGTTTTGGTCTGGCCAATACTCAATTCCTCCATTAATAAACTAGTCTTCCAAACACTACAGCCTTCTCACTCGTCCTTTCAAAGATTTTTGTGCATCCATCTCCAGATTTCTCTCTGTTCTTGCATTACCTTTGAAACTATGACAGTTCATATCTCATCTCCTCATCATTTCTGCCAAATTATTATCAATTCACACTTTTCTCAGTTTAATTTAATCTGCCAGTTTTCTACTTCACTCTGCAATCTGTACTGTCTTCAGGATTGTCCCCCAATCCATAAACTTTGAAATAGTCGCCTGTTTATCCATGTTCACTTCATTAGCATATACTAGAAGTGCGATGGCCCGAGAGAGTGCTGTTATATACTTCCCTGCAATCTGCAATACAACTAATCACCATCATCTCTGCTTTCTGTCTCCCAGCTACTTTTGTAACCATGCTGTCACTATCCTTTCAATACCAGGAACTTTAATTTTGCAATCATGTCCATTATGTGATACTTACTCACATGCCTGTTGCAAGTTGATAAACACAGCATCAATTACACTATTATAATCAGCTCTTTCTCTCTGTGCTTCATCAAGTAACTCAAATAAGCTGACAAAAAGCAATTTGTCTGTAACAAATGATTTTAATTTATTAGTCCATGCTCTTCCAAGTGGCAATTAATTTTGTCTTGGATTATTGTCTCTGGAAATTTCCCCATCATTTGATAAGGTACCACATAAAAGGTTTTTGCACAAGTTAGGAACTCATGTTACTGGACTAAGGTATTAGCATGAATTGAGGAATGTTTAATGCACGCAGGACAGAGAGTTAGCATTAGTGGGTCTTTTTCAGATTGGAATGCCACTAGGATACCTCAATTATTTGCAATCTGTATGAATGGGTTGGAGGACATCAGAGAGCAATATATCCATATTTGCTGATGATTCCAAAAAGATATGGAACGGCATGTTGTGATGAGGGCATAAGGAATCTGGAAGAGTATATAGATACATTGAGTGCTTGATTTACAAACTTGACAGATTGCGTTTAGTCTAAAGGTGTGTGGTCATGCACGCTCGGAGAAGAATAAAAGGCAGATTATTACTTAAGTAGAGAGATTCCAAAATGTGAAGGATAGAGGGATCTGGGTATTCACACAAAAGCTTTTCTTGTAAATCATTATGAATCCAAAGGTATTTTGACCTTTACTGGAAGGGGGAGTTTAAAAATAGAGAAGTCTTGATCCGACTATACAGGGTGGAGGTGAGTCCACAGCTGGAGTACTGTGTTATAGTACTGGTCCTTGTGTTTGAGAAATGATATATTACTATTGGAAGCTATTTAAAAGGGATTCACTAGGCTGATTTCTGGAATGAAGTAGCGACTCATCAAGAACAGCGAAACAGGTTAGACTTTTATTCATCAGAATTTAGAAGAATGAGAGGTGATTTCATTGAAGCTTACAAGATTCTGAGATGGCTTGAATGATTGATGTTGATAAGATGTTTCCACTTGTGGAAGAGTGATAAACTGGGGCATGGTTACAGAGCAAGGAGCATTTGTCTAAAACTGAGATGTGAAGGAATGCAGAAGATGGCGAATGTCTGGAATTCTCGACCCCAGAGTATTGTGGAGGTTGGATCACAAAACATTGAAAAAGGTAGATTGACTTTTGAAATATTGAGGGCTGTGCTGAGCTGTTTGTCATCGAAGAGAAGTCAAAGCCTGAGACTGATCAGGCATGATCATAGTGAATGGCAGGGTTGACCTTGCTTGAGGGGCTGAATGGTCTAATTCTGCTCCTATTTCTTATGTTCACCATCAACATAAAACTGAGTGGATTGTAGTTACTGGCTTCTTTCCTCTCTTCCTTTTCAAACAGGACTGTAATATTTGCAATCTCCAGTTCTCTAACACCATATCGCAGGTGGGTGGATGATTGCAACTGGAGCCAATTCAGTTTCCACTCCTTCTTTCCTCATAACTTAAATAGCATGCCATCTGGAATGCATGACTTCTGTGAGGAATATAGAACTTCTAAATACATCCTCTTTCTCTATTTTTATCCTATTCAATATCTCTACCTCCTCCTTTATTGATACCTTGGCAGCATCCTCTTCTGTAATGAAGGAAATTGAATCCATTATTGGCTTAGTGGCAAGAGGCAGAGGGTGATTGGCTTCTTTTTTTGTGACAGGAAGTCTATGTCAATGATGTACCACAGACTTCGATGTTGGGTCCCTCATTGTTTGAAGTGTACATCAATGACTCAGACACAAATGTAGTGGTATGATCAGTATGTTTGCTGATCATGTGCAAATTCTTTGTGTGACAAGTAGTAAGGAAAACCAAAAGACAAGAAAGATGGGCTGTCGGGGTGGGGTGCTGAACCTTGACAAATAGAATTTATCTAGAAAGGTGTGAGGTGATGTCTTTGGGAGGAAGAACAAGGCAAGGAAATACTGATAAAACCCTAGGAAGAGTACAGCATCAGAGGGAATTTGGTGTTCATGTCCGTAGGTCCTTGAATACAGCAGCACAGATGGGTAAGGTAATTAAGAAGGCATACAGAACACTTATCCGTATTAGTCAAGGTATTGAATACGAAAGCAAGGAGGTTTTGATGGAGCTGTATAGGATGTTAGTTAGGCCACAGTTAGTTAGGCCGGAGTACTGTGCAAAACTCTGGTCACCACAATATCAAAAGGACTTCATTGGAAAGGGTTCAGAGGGAATTCACCAGGATATCGCTTGGGCTACAGTGCTTCAACTATGAAGAGAGACTAGATAGGCTGGGTTTGTTTACCTTAGACCAGAGAAAGCTGAGGGAGAGTGGACCTGGTTGAGGTGTACAAAATTATAAGGGGCATAGATAGTCCTAATAGGAATATATGCTTCCCTTTCATAGAGTGGTCAGTAACCAGAGAGCGGGGAGTGGAGGCATTGATTTAATGTAAGAGACAGGAGGTTTAGTGGAGATTTAAGGAAGACTTCTTTTCGCCCAGAAGGTGATAAGAAGATTTCCTTTTAGATACCTTCATAGAACCACTATTTTTTGACTATCCTTTTGGTCTTTCAGTGATTATACATGTCTTTGGCTTCCTTATTATGTTCGCCATTAATCTATTCTCAACTGTCTAATCCTTTCAATCCTTTTTGTTTTAATCTCCACACTACTTTTTAGGTTTGCCTTGATAACTTCTTATTTTAATTGACCTAATCCTTTACTTTTCTGACTTTTATCTCTTTATCTTTAACAATTCAGGAAGCTGTAGCTTTGGTTGGCCTTTCCTTCCCCTTCATGTAAAGGGATTTAGACTGTGCTGAGCTGTCTTTGTGAAGGCCTCCTGCTCAATTATTGCTTTGCTTACCAGGCTTTTATTGCAATGGACACCTTATGATGCAGTGGGTAGCATCCCTGCCTCAGAGCCAGCGGTTCTGGCCCTGAGTCCACTTTAGAACATGATGACCACACGTATGTTAAAAATGCTGCTAACAGGTTGATTATCAACCTGCAAATGTTTTCAACACACTTATGACAGCGGTTAGGAGTGGGTTTGTCCTCCTAGCAGAGCGCTTTAGGGAACATCTCCGGGACACCTGCACCAATCAACCGCACCGCCCTGTGGCCCAACATTACAACTCCCCCTCCCTCTCTGCCGAGGATATGGAGGTCCTGGGCCTCCTTCACCGCCGCTCCCTCACCACCAGTCACCTGGAGGAAGAACGCCTCATCTTCTGCCTCGGAACATCTGCCTGTATTCCTGATGAAGGGCTTTTGCCCGAAACGTCGATTTTCCTGTTCCTCGGATGCTGCCTGAACTGCTGTGCTTTTCCAGCCCTACTAATCCAGAATCTGGTTTCCAGCATCTGCAGTCATTGTTTTTACCTTGTCTCCTACTGAACCATATTTGATACAAAATGGTGCCCCTCAAGCTACAGCTTTTGGTCTCAGGTTAGTGACCTTTTTCAAAAAGAATAATAAATAGAAACAGATTTTTATGTCAGACTCATCTGCCTCATGTTTCTCTAAATGTGAAAATCTTCTAAGTTCATGATTGAAATTCATCTCGATCAGATCCATTTTCAATTCACTGAAATTAGCTGTTTTCTGGTTAAATTATTTTGTTTGATCATAGTTGACCTTTTCCATATTTGTTTGAAATTATAAGATGATCATTGTTCCCCAGATGCTCTCTTACTGTAACTTGCTTCACTTGTCCCACTTCATTTCACATCCATCCTCATTAAGCTGGAAACAAACTATCAAGAATGTTCTCTTGTACACGTGACTGTCATTCTTTCACCTCCCTGCCATTTATATCTTCACTAGTGGAAGTTCCCCATTTGTACCAACTACTCTCCATCTCTTGCATCTTTCTGTATTTTGACTGTAGGTTCTGCCTTTCAGTTCTGAACGCTGTCACTTTCAGCGCTGTAATAGTTTGCTCTTTGTCATTTTGCAGAGTTTTAAAATTGAATTTTGTAACCTGTCACAACAAAAATCTTAACTTTCACCCTCTGAGTTAACAGTCTGTTAGGACCACTGGGGAGAGATACCACATCCTTAAATGGAGTAACAAAGTATTGCCAGATGTTTTGAACATCATGTTGGTGTGGGTTAACAGAGAAAGATGAGAGCTCTGGGTTAGAGGGGGATCAGCGAGCAGAGGAGAATCTATTATTTCTGTCCTGTCTAAACCTGAAGGCTAGTCTCTCTTGCAGTGGGAGCAATTCCCAAGTCTTCAAAATGTTTCAGCTTTAAACTGAATTCATGTGAGAGATAGATTTGGGGTGATTGACTGTATTAATCAATGCATGATGGCTAGATTTGTTTCTAAGCAAGAAACAATTGCTTTTCCAGAGGGAAAGTACTTTAGAAATGGATCATTTAAGTATTTGATGACTGTGCTTTTTAAACCGATAGAGAAAAGTAATCAATAAATGCAGTAGTCTTCTCTGATGAAAAGGTCACTAGACCCAAATTGTTGCTTCTGCTTTTCCTCCTCATGCTGTCACATTTGCAGAGTTGCTCTTGCAGTATCGGTTTTTGGCTCAGATTTCCAGCATTTGCAGTTCTTGGTTTATATCAATGCACTCGTTTTGTTCTGTTGGTCCTTAATTTTTTAATGGATCTGTAATAAATAAATGTTTACACATCTAGAAATTTCTTGGTGGCTTTACTGGAACACTGTCGATACAGAATTCATTTCACGACACCCATTGCTGCACATTTTTTCACCCAAACGCTAATATTTTGGACAACATCTTTGGAAGCATAAGAAAGACAGTTCCAATACTTTTACGAAGTCCAGAAGTGCCTGAGTCTGTTGCATGGAAAGTACTAAACATGAACTGTAGGAATGATTCACAGGAATGAAGTGGATCTTAAGTGCAACTTAAGAAGTGCAATCTTCTCTAACGTATGATTATTTTTTAAAAATCAGTTTTAAAAGTTGCTGGTTTATAATCCTGAATTGATGCAACCTTTAAAAGTTCAAAAGTAGATTTAGGTTGAGTCACTTTTTATTGGCTAGTACAGATTTGATTGAGTGAGCTGTGAATTTTCTGTGTTTCTAATTGCTTGGATGTTATGAGGATAATGAATTGGACCCACGTGTAAACCTGAAAACACTGGGCAGTCAGATTACGTCAGATTGTGTGCTTAAGAGCATTGAAAGGCAGGTGGGATCTATCTGAGAGGGATTTAAAAGGCTGGGGGAATAATGAGAAGTTGTACATGTGTAAAAGCTTAGAAATCTTGGTGTGCAAGAGCTAGCTGCACTGATCGTGGGGCTCCAGGCACCACATTACATTAATGCTGAGACCTCCCAATGATTCAGGCATGTAGGCAATTCTTGCCTTCTCTGGCTATTTTGGGTGTTAGGAAATCACAGATCTCTCATGCCTCTATGCCAACCAGACCCTCATAGAGGAAAATTGCCATCCGGTTACAGGGCTGGGAAACTTTAGGGATGAGAAAAATGTTTTTTAAAGAGGTTCAGAATCTCTGATGCCTCTCTGGAGGTTCATGTCTGAAATAAAAAAAATGTTGGAGAAACTCAGTGGGTCTGGCAGCATATGTGCAGAGAGAAACAGAGGTATGTCTGTTTGTCTCCCTTTCAGAAAGGATAACAACTAATCACTGATCCTTGAATTGATCTTTGTGACCTATCAAAGCACTCTGAGACCATCCTGCCCTTGTTAGATTGCTGGTTACAAGTGTTGGAATATCCTGTGCCTTGAATGTTACAACCTCTAGGTAACTCTCTCTCTACAGTTGCCAACTTCAGAACATTAGCAAATGACTTTTATTTGGTTATGCCATCTTCAAGTTTTTTTTTTAACCCCTACTCATAATACCAAGTTATGTCCATAAAGGATCAGTCATCAGACCTGATGGGATGAATGGCTTACCAGTACTTCAGCTCTTATGGACCGAAATGTTTCTAGCTGGGGAAGAATCTTGGCCAAGTCATTCTGATGGTCAGCATTATCTTCTTGGATGGTGTCTTCTTGTTTAAGTGCCCAACATGATATTGGGCATGAGACTGACATTCAGTGTGTAATTCCTGACTGCTGCTGAGGTAGCAGACTTCAGTTATCGTGATCGTGGGTCTGTCATTATTTGGTTCCTAGTACCTGTTTTGAATGACATTTTCAGGAGAAAGCATGTATGTTGAAATAAAATAGGAACTAAGTCATGATCATCTGTGATATCCCTGATAGTATAATTTCATACAAAGGACTGCTATGGAATGCTAACCTGGAATAATGTGGCATTTCCTGGAGAGGATGACATTAAAAACATTTATAATATTTTGCTGCATGTGTGCAGACGTATGAATAAGTGCTGAGAGCTTTCCAGAAGAATTCCTGATGAAGGGCTTATGCTCGAAACGTTGATTCTCCTGCTCCACAGATGCTGCCTGACCTGCTGTGCTTTTCCAGCACCACACTCTCGACTCTGATCTCCAGCATCTGCAGCCCTCACTTTCTCCCATATGAATAAGTGCACCATTCTTTGTATAGATGTTCAGATGAGAAAGTAAAGGTTAAATTGTTCTTGTTCAAAACAATGAAATAATGGGTCAATTGTGGGAGAAATTTAAACTAGTTGGAACAGTTGAACTTAACAGTTGACAGGAGTTTTAATTATAACTTGAAAACACCAAGGGAACAATTTTATTATAGGATCTGTAATTAATTTTGAGGGCAGCAGTCAAGACAGTAAAATGCTATGATGTGATCAGGAAGTTATGCAAGTCTCCATATTGGTGATCAGTTAGATATTGAAGAGCAGGTGCTCATTAGAATATTTCTGTAAAATAAACACTAATGCTCCCTTATCCATAGATTTTTGACACCAGTTCAGAAGCCACATACTGTGTAAGCATGCTGGAGGGAATATATTGCTTCATTAGTCTAACCCTCTTGTTATTTCAGGTGCTTAGACTGAACATTAAAATGAACATATGTGCCTATCTTCCTTTCCACCTATCCACTCCAGCCTCCTCTCTGACCTATCACCTTCATCCCCTCCCCCATTCACCTATTGTACTCTATGCTACTTTCTCCTCCCCCCCCCCCCCCCCCCCCCCACCCTCCTCTCATTTATCTCTCCACTCTGCAGGCACCCTGCCTCTATTCCTGATGAAGGGCTTTTGCCCGAAACATCGATTTTCCTGCTCCTCGGATGCTGCCTGACCTGCTGTGCTTTTCCAGCACCACTCTAATCTAGACTCTGGGTTTCCAGCATCTGCAGTCATTGTTTTTATTCTGAACATTAAAATTGTCCGTTCTGCATATTAGTACCAACAATTCTTACTCGGCAAAACATTAGCTTTGTTTTCTCCTTTTTGGTCTGCACATCATTTCCTGGCAGAACAACCTCCTATGAGAGTGACCCAGATTCATTTCCCTCCCAATAGCCTTTCTGCTGTGTGGGACAATGAGCTCCTAGCAGATGGAACAACACTAAAATTATGATTAAAATATATTAAGTAATATTAAAATTAATACAAAGTTACTAATGTCATTTCAGTTAATTCTTCACTGACAATTTGATGGATGAAGAAGTGACATTTCATTTTTGCCAATTTTGGATTTATCAGCAACGATTCGCAGAGATCCATCCACTGACACGAGTTTTAGTTGTGTTGTCAAATGGACATTGAGATGCCAGCAGCTGCTCTCTTCAATATGGTCATAGAAAATATTGACATTTTTGGAAATATTCTGCTCATTGTTGTTGTTTTGTTTTCACTCATCCACTTTGGCCTACAGTGATTACACTCAACTTGGATCAGCTTTATTATCTCCTAACTTCACTTAAATATTTCCAAGTGTTGATGCTTCCCTACATTTAAAGGTTATGACTATCTTGACTATCTTTCTAGCTGCAATTCCTAGTCCTGAGTCCATTTCTCTATTGCCACCTTTTTCACTTTTCTCTTTACCCTGCCTGTTCTCATACCTCCTTTCTTTTCTTTATTCCTCGGTACTAAACCTTCACAAACTCCAGTCATTTAGCATTCGTCATCTTGCCTGTTATTCTGCTACCACTTTAGGCTTAACCTTAACTTATCTTGCAACCCCTCTGTGTCTCACTTAGTCTCTTCCAAAAGATGCACCAAAGTAGTCATCATTGCCTCCCAATGAGCAGCACTCCCAATTGCGCCATTGTACTCTTGCCCCATTGTACAGGCTTCCCAGGGGATATTCTTGATAACTCCTCTTTGTGCCTCACTTACTTCCTACTTCTGACATATGGAGCCCACTTTTCCATGCTAGTACAAAGCTAAGGTTTACTGGGTAGGCTTGGGTGGCACATGGAAGCCAGTCCAGGATTACAGACCCAAATCTGACATGCCTATGTCCAACACAGAAGCCATTTTGGAGCTAGCAGTGAGCAGTTCGCCAGGTGTCCATCTCTGGGTTACAAGTCAATTTTTTGCAACATCTGGCGTGTTTGCTGAGTTTGGTAAGATAGCTTAATATTAATGAGGTGGATATTGAAGTTAACCAAGCTATAATTCTCCTTGAATTAGCAGCTCTCTGTTGCCTAGTGAAAAATTCAAATCACTGCCACAAATCTTGCCAAAGGCCACATCCTTCAGGCCATAATGGATTCTGCTGAAAGGCACTCTGGAAATACGAGGAATATGATAGCCTATTTGTACACAGCAAGATCCCACCAATAGCAATGTAGTAATGACCAGATAATAGTTTATTTTTGTGCATGTGCAGGAATAGTCTTTTTTGTGACATACTGGCTTGGAAAAATCTCTGTCACTGTACTTCAAATAGTGCCATGGGATCTTTAATCTCTGCTTTGCCTGTGACAGGACCTATGTTTAACATCTCCTCTGAAAGGTCACCCTTCTGACAGTGCTGCACTCCTTTCGTACCACATTGAACTTTGTCATTGTTTGAGGACACCTTGCCTGTCATAAACAGCAAATGCCATCATTTTGGTCTCTCTTCTGGTTTTGCCAGAAACACAGATGAAGTAAAATTAACATGTACATCACTTTCTGTCAGCAAGAATCCAAGAGCTGCAAATACATTGTCCAAAACGCTCCAGTGAATTGCATGTTCTTGGGTCAGAGCATAAAATATTTGTGGCTATAAGTTGTGACTGCAATGTCACTTGATTAGAATTTAGTTAATTAGAAATATGAAATGGAATATGGAGAAGGTTATTTCTCCTTATTCTGTGAATCTGTAGTGGTAGTAATTTTTTTTGAAAAGGATGGCAATTGGAGAGGGGAATCCCTTTTGAGAAACGGGACAGTTCTAATCCAGACTAATTCAGCTGTGAAAGAAGACCCAATGCTGTAGCTACTTTCTCAGAGCTACTGTCTCAAAGCCCTAATCAGCTGTGTGACATCGTTTTTGTTTAGCTATTAGCTCTTCAGTTGTTAATTACAGAGATTAAACTGCCTTTAAAGAAAATAAGAAAATAAAGTGCTTGCTGGTAGGATGTAACACAGTGTTGTGGGAACCTTGCAAAGGATTTGATGCAACAGCCACAGGCTGACAACAGCTGTTGTCGAGGAAGGTTCAAACAGGAAATAGAAAGTTTTTTTATGAATGAGCTCATTAGTGTCAAGTAAAAGCAAGTTCATACTTTTCTGATCCAAAGAAGTCGTTCTTTCAGACACTATGTTGATGTAAACATTTTTCTCATAAGATGGTGTAGCGCTGAGATAGGTTGGTATCTATTATCCATCTCTTACTGCCCTGGAGGGAGTGGTAGTGAGCTATCTTCTTGAACTGCTGCATTCCTTGAGGATGTAGGAACACCTGCAGAGCTGTTGGGAAGAGAGTTCCAGGATTTAGACCCAACAAAAGTGAAGGAACGGCAGCATAGTTCCTAGTCAGGATAGTGAGTGGCCTGGAGGTCAATATTGCAGGTGATGATTTTCCCCATGAACTTGCTGTCAAAGGAGCCTCGGTGTGTTCTCACAATGTATCTTGTAGATGGTAAACAGTGCTCCCACTCTGGCCGGTGGTGAAGGGAGTAAATATTGAAGGTGGTGGATGGTGTGCAAGTCAAGCGGGCTGCTTTATCCTGGATGGTATCAAGCTTCCTGAGTGCCATTGGTGATGCTGAGGTGGAGAGGGTACATCACTCTTCTGACCTGTGTCTGGTAGATTTCTTTTTACAGTACCAATTGTAACTTAGCACATAAGCCTATCTTCTATCTAAAAAAGGATGCAAAAAGATTGATGCAGAAGGCATTGCAAATCCTGAATTGGAACTATAAAATTCTAGGAATGCACAGTAAGTCTGTTAAGACCGGTAAAGGGAATAGCAAAGGCAATATTTGGGAGGAGACACTTCATTGGCTGCTATGGATTTCTTTGTTTTTATTTTAATGTCGGAAAGCTACAAATAATCTGAATGGAGAAAGTGAGGACTGCAGATGCTGGAGATCAGAGCTGAAAATGTGTTGCTGGAAAAGCGCAGCAGGTCAGGCAGCATCCAAGGAACAGGAGAATCGACGTTTCGGGCATAAGCCCTTCTTCAGGAAGAAACGTCGATTCTCCTGTTCATTGGATGCTGCCTGACCTGCTGCGCTTTTCCAGCAACACATTTTCAGAAATAATCTGAATGCATGATTTCAGTCTTCCAGGCAATCACGGATTCTTTTGGCTTTTCCATTTTGTGCTATACGTTTTTTTCTCAGAGTTGTCAGTGTGAAAGATTTCCGCTTGTCGAAGGGGGAATGAATTAAGCATCAAAACATTGTGTCGATAACCAAGTTATTTTCTCTGAAGTCAGTCATTTTTTTCAAAGTGCAATTCAGTCACGTATACACTAACTGTTAGCAAACAAATCAATCTCAGTCATAAAACAAAGAACTGCAGATACCAGAAATCTGAAACAAAGAAAAACACAGACATTGCTGAAGAATCTTGACCTGAAACTTTAATTGTCTTTTCTCTCCCCAGATGCTGCTAGACCTGCTGAATTTCTCCAGAAATTTCTATTCTTATTTTTTTCAAATCTCAGTCACTTTGTGCATTTTCAAATACATGCAAACATTCTGTGGATACACCAATTCCTCACCATCATACTTTTGAAAGTGCAAAATGTAATCAAAACTGTATTGCAAAAAAATTTTCATGACTTTAAAATATGACTCTTATTACAAATGGGTTATTTACAAATGATAATATGGAATATGTGGTTTGAACGACATTGTTGTTTGCCACTCCCCAGTACTGATGGTTTCCACCTTGAAAAATGCACTATTGACGAAAATCTGAACACATTGCCTGATATTGGTGGTGGGATAATAAATTATAAATTTAATAGTAGTCTAGACATGGCAATGAGCTTTATATATTTCATGATGAAGGATTTCAGTGACAATAAACTATGAACATGCACTATGTATTTTATTAAGCATGGGGACCCATCAGAATTATTGAAAATTGTGCTACTTGTGATAAAGTGCTTAACACTTGAATGTGATTTGTTTGTCCTTCTATTGTGCACACTATTAAAACATCAATTCCAGTTAAGAATGTAAGAAATAGACATAGGAAGAGACCATTCTGCCCTTTGTATCTGCTCCACCAGTCAATACAATCACGCTGGATCTAACTTGACTCCACACTATTCCCATTTGACTTAATTCCTTTATAGATATTGAAAACCTGGTGATCTCTATTTTGAATCTATTCAACGACTGAGCGTCTACTACTTTCTGGAGTATCTAATTTCCACATGGCAAACTCTTCATTCTGAAAATGTAAGCCCCAAGGCCCTAGTTCTTGACTTTTCACTCAGAGAGATGTCACTTGAGCATCTACCTTGTCAAACCTGTGAAGAACTTTACATGTTTCAATAAGATAACTCCTCACTCTTCTAAATGCTCAGAAACATAGCCGTAGACGACTCAATCTCTCCTCAGGAGAATCTTCTCATTGCAAGAATTAATTCAATTGCATTAAGGTAAGTATAACCTTTCTTGTGTATTAAGGCCAAAACTGTATACAGTACCCTCTGCACTGCCTGATGCAATAGCCTTAAGACTTCTTTTACTCATGACAATCTCGTTTAACAAAAAGCTTTCTAATTGATTATTGTATCTACATGATAACTTCCTTTGACCTATGTAGAGGGACACCAGGGCCCCTCTGAATCCCACCTTTTGGATTTTCAGAACTTATTCTGTTTTTGTGTATTTCCTTCTAAAATAGATAACTTTGTATGTTCTCACAAAAGTTGTGGGAAACCGATTTATGATCATAATCAATAAGCACTTTGCAAGGTATGAAGTCCATTATCAGACACATGAAGATGAGCTGATTAATTGGCCTGTATGTTATATATGAATAATGAATAGATATTATATTAAAGCTTGGTACATAGATTTTCTCTCTGTAAAATATTACTAACTCCCTCAAAAATTGATATTACTAACTTAACATCTGCTTGAACTTATAATTTGAGTCCTTTTTTTTCAAGGAGTTGAGAGAAATGTAGTCCACATGATCTATCACAAAATCATTTCACACTCAGAATTCATAGTCAAGGACTAGAACTGTAAGAAAAACACAGGATGTAAAGCTCTTTTGACGTGTTATGCTTGAAACGCATCTTATGATGTACTGAAAATTCTCTGACCTGTGAAAGCTGTTCACTGTTGCTGCAAACCCTCGTGCTTTCGAGTGATACAAGAGAGACGTGGTTTCACTGGAAGTGCATTGTCCTTGATGAGAAGGTTGTAGGTTCAGATTGCTTTCTCGGGCTTAAGACAATTGTCAAATCCAACATTCCCGTGCAGTACTAATGGAGTGCTACTCCTGCCTTTTATTAAACAGGCCTGCCTGCCTGCCCTCTCCAGTGGCCATAAAGAGTCTCATGAAGCTATTGTAAAGAACAGCAGGGGAGTTATTCCTCTGGTCATTATCACATTGACTTTAGTAGAAACTCTGTGTGAAAATTGTAAAGCATTTTGGGACATTTTGTGGTCATGAAAAGTGCTATATAAATGCAAACCTTTCTCGCAGCAAGGTTTATCCCCTGCATAAATTCCAAACTTCAGGCAGTGATCAGAGATGCAATGAGGGTAGAAAAGGGAATGGTGGGGGTTGCCATGTCAAGTCAACCAGCTGCTTAGCTCTCAGTTGTAAAGTATTGTTGGAGCTGAGGTGGGTTATCATGTACATCAAATTAATTTATTTAATCTGCCTTAAAACTAGAGTGGACAATCACTGGAATCAATGAAAAAGAAAGTCTGGTGGTGTGTAAAGTTGAACATTGTTTTGCTTTTGCACTGTTGCCCAAAACCAAATTTAAGTTCTTCCCTCTGCCCAGCCCATAACTCCGGTTTTTAGTTCCCTCATAGCAATTTGACAGTTTGCAAATGTCACTTAGTTTCCTATTTATCTCTGCTGAATTATTCAGATCAGTGCAACTTTAACCTGAATTTCAGAGAAAATGGCCGTTCTTTGAGAATATAGTCTGATTTCTAGCTACCTGTTGTAACAGGCATACAGTCCACATCCAACTGGTACTGACCTCCAAAAGAAAATCCATTTGTGACCTCCATCACAACAAGAGTAAAGCACAAGGATAAAGGGGGTTGAAGAAAATAGACTGCTGTCGAGTGAGGTCTTAGAATGGTCACTGTCCAGTTTGATTCCTGAAGAAGGGCTTATGCCTGAAATGTCAATTCTCCTGCTCCTTGGTTGCTGCCTGACCTGCTGCGCTTTTCCAGCAACACATTTTTCAGCTCTGATCTCCAGCATCTGCAGTCCTCACTTTCTCCCACTGTCCAGTTTTACACTTACTAGCTTCAAGCCTATTGCAGAGCAGGGTTAGCACTAACCAGAGTGGTATTGATGTTGTTTTTCAGGGCAGTGAACATTGTTATTACCATGGAAACATCAGAGGAAACCCCAACTCCTTTGTGGCTATGTCAACATGTCATGGACTGAGGTAAGTAAAACTGCCAAGGATGCACCTCTGTGCCACAAAGGCTTTGGCTGTTTATGTCTATTGGGTGGAGGGACAGGGAGATACACATGCAAGGAGAAAGCATGGATGTGATTGGAGCACTGAGATCCTGTTGTGTTAGATAGCAGGACCTCTTTAGCATTTGTATTTCTCAACATCCAGCCGAGTTGCAAAGGTGGCTGACTGGCAGAAAATGCTGCAGCAGAATCATAGAAGTCCTACAGTGTGGAGGCAGACCATTCATCCCATTGAGTCCACACCAAACCTCCAAAGAGTATGCCATTCAGACCTGACCCCCAACTCTATCCCTGTTACCCTGCACTTAACATGGCTAATCCACCTAGCTTGCAAAAAGGACCTGAGGGCAAACTTTGTTACACAGGGTGATGCGTGTATGGAACAAGCTGCCTGAGGAATGGTGAATTACAACATTTTAAAAGGCATGTGGATTGGTATAGGAACAGGAAGGGTTTAGAGGATTGATATATTTTTAGATTTTAATGAAATCAAGGGATTTGGAGAGACAGTAGGAATAGGGCATAGAGGTAGAGGATAGTCCATGATCATATTGAATGGCAGGGCAGGCTTGAAGGGCCAAATGGCCTCCTACTGTTACTAGTTTTGATGTTCCAATGAGAAATTGATGTAAATATGGTGATAAATTGTCCATCACTGATACTGGGATGCCCAATAGACACAGTCTACACACACACAAATTCTACACGCATACACACATTGTAGAGTAACAGATGGGTTGCTGTCATGTTACATAATTCACTCCATTGGCTCTCTAAAAATGCTACTCAACAAAATAAAGTAATTGCTGGAGAACTTCAACAGATCTGGTAGTATCTGTGAAGAGACATAGAACAGTACAGCATGGCGCAGGTCCTTCGGCCCTCAATGTTGAGCCAACCTTTTATGCCACTCTAAGATCAAACTAACCCACGTACCTTTCATTTTGCTATCATCCATGTACCTATCCAAGAGTCATTTAAATGTTCCTAATGTATCTGACTCTACTACCACCGCTGGCAGTACATTCCAAGCACCCACCACTCTCTGCATAAAGACCCTACCTTTGACATCTTCACTAAACCTTCTTCCAATCACTTCAAAATTATTCCTCCTTGTAATCACCATTTCTGCCCTTGGAGGGATCAGTGGATGTGTACGGCAAGATCCTTCTGTTCTTCCACACTGCCTAGAAACCGACCTTTAACCCTGTAATCCCTTCACACTTTTCCAGGTTGAACTCCATCTGCCACTTCTCAGCCCAGCGTTGCATCCTGTCCATGTCGTGTTGCAACCTACAACAGCCCTCCACACTATCCACAACTCCACCAACCTTCGTGCCATCGACATACTTACTAACCCACCCTGCCACTTCCTCATGCAAATCCTTTCCAAAAACCACAAAGAGCAGACGTCCGAGAACAGGTCCCTGTGGAACTCCACTGGTCACTGAGTTCCAGGCTGAATAGTCTCTATCTACTACCACCCTGTGTCATATCTGGCCAGCCAATTCTGTATACAGCCAAATTTCCCTGTTTCCCATGCCTCCTTACTTTCTGAGTGTACCCACGATGGGGAACATTATCAAACACTTTGCTAAAATCCATATACACCATCTGCACTGCTCTACTATCATCAATATATTTTGTCACGTCCTCAAAGAATTCAATAAGGCTTGTGAGGCATGACCTTCCCCTCACAAAGTGATGCTGACTATTTCTAATCAAGCTATGCTTTTCCAAATAATCATAATCCTGTCTGTCAGAGTCCTCTCCAATAATTTGTTCACCACTGATGTAAGACTAACAGAGAAAACACTGGAAATTGTCAGCAGGTTTGGCAGCATATGTAAGGAGAGAAAAGAGCTGACGTTTTGAGTCTAACTGACTCTTTGTCAAAGCTAAAAAAAAGGGAGAAATAGGGAGGTATTTATACTGGGCTGAGAGAAGGTGAGTCATGGCTCCAGAAGCAAAGGTAGCAATAAAGAGGTGATAATGACTGTGCATGGAGAGATTGTAGGGAGATTAGGAGCTGTGAATGACCAAGGTTGAAGCCAGTGCTATGTGACAAAATATGGGGGGGATGGATGAAGCAGAGGCCAAACATTAAATTCAATATGGCCTTCCCTATAGTTGGCATATCTATGTATTGAGCCAGGAATCCTTCCTGGGCATACCTGACAAAATCTGTGCCATCCAAACTATTTGCAGAAAAGAGGTTCTAATCAGTATTAGGGAAGTTGAATTCACTCATGACATCAACCCTGTTATCTCTGCACCTTTCCAAAATCTGCTTCCCAATCTGCTCCTCCGTGTCTCTGTTGCTATTGGGCTGAGGGGGGTGGGGTGTTGGATCCAGGTAGGACGGTTTGAGAGGGCGGTGCCAAGTTAGAGGGTTGGATCTGGGATGAGGTGGGGGGGAGCAGTGAGATGAGGAAATCGGTGAAATCGAAGTTGATGCCGTGTGGTTGTAGTGTCCTAATGTGGAAAATGAGGTGTTCTTCCTCCAGGTGTTGGGTGGATTGGATTTGGTGGTGGAGGAGGCCCAGGACTTGCATGTCCTTGGTGGAGTGGGAAGGGGAGTTGAAGTGGTTGACCACAGGGCGGTGGGGTTGCTTGGATGCTGCCTGACCTGTTGTGCTTTTCCAGTGCCACATGTTTTGACTCTGATCTTCAGCATCTGCCGTCTTCACTTTCTCCTGACCTTAATTAGATAGGTTAATATTTGAAGAATAAATACGTGTTGCAAAAATTATACAAAAGGAAATTATTCTAACTATGGGTAACAAAAGAAACAAAGAATAGCATTAGATCTAATGAGGATTCATATAAAGTTGCTAGAAAAAGATAACAAGCCAAAGGATTGGGAGAAGTTTAGAATTTAGGTAGATAAAGTAGATGGAGCTGGAAAGTATGGGTGCATTGTTCGTCATCTTCCAAAATTCTGTAGATTCTGGAACAATCTCAGCAGATTGGAGGGGCAGATGTAACTGCAATAGTAATATTTTTTTGAAAAAGAATGAGGGAGAAAACTGGGAATTACAGACTGGTTAACCTAACATCAGTGGAAGGGAAAATGCTGGACTCCATTATGGAGGATGTGCTAACAGGACAGGGAAAAACACAACAATGTTACACAATGTCAGTATGGAATTAAGAAAGGGAAATCATGTTTTGATAAACCTACTAGAGTCTGTTGATGATGTGGCTTGTAGAATTAATGATGGACATTCCGTCGGTGTGGTCTCTTTAGCTTTTTGGAAAGCCTGAGATGAAGTTCCACAGAAGAGATTAGTAGGCAACATCAAAACACATAATGTTGGTGGTAATATACTTGGCGGTATTATACTTGGCATGGATTGAAAACTAGTTCATAGACAGGAAACTGAGATTAGTAATAAATAGTTTTTTTCCCAGAGTGGAAGGCTGTGAGAAGTGGGAGGGCTTTTGCCCGAAACGTCGATTTCGAAGCTCCTTGGATGCTGCCTGTACTGCTGTGCTCTTCCAGCACCACTAATCCAGAATCTGGTTTCCAGCATCTGCAGTCATTGTTTTTACCCTGTGAGAAGTGGGAGTCAGTTCTTGGTCCGTACCTGTTCATTGCATATATCAATAGATTAGATGGGAATCAAATGTAATATTTTACAATTTACAGATGACTACAGAGTGAGATTGTGAGTAGCGAGGAAGATGTAAAAAGAACTTTCAAGGTGATTTAGACCAATTGAGTGAGTGGGCGAGTGCATGACAGATGCAGTATAACTTGGCTAAGTGTGAAGTTGTCAACTTAGTTTGGGAAAACTGAATGGTAGGGTCTGTTTTTGGAAAAACCGAATGACAGAGTAATTTTTAAATAGATTGAAAAATGTTCTTTTAAAAGGCACACAAAGGGACCTGAGCATTCTTGTACATGGGTCACTGGAAGCAAGCTTACAGGTGCAGCACACAGTTAGAAAGGCAAATGGTACATTGACATTCATTGCAAGAAGGTCTGAGTCTAGGAGCGGGAACATATAACTGCAGCTGTACAGGGACTTGGGGAGAGAGAGCACTTGGACGGTTGTGTGCAGTTTTGGTCTCTTTACCGAAGAAAAGGTCTACTTGCAATAAAGGGAGTTCAGCAAAGTTTCTAGAGGCTGCTTCCAGGGATGCTAGCTTTGTCTTATGAGGAGAGATTAGGGCTGATATTCTCTGGAGTTTAGGATAAAAGGATATCTCACTGAAACATATAAAATTCTGACAGGGCTGGACAGACTGGATACAGGGATGATGTTTCCTCTGGCCATGGGGTCCAAAACAAGGGTTTACAGTCTCAGGATGCTTGAATTATATACCCCTGCTCCCATTTTCCTTTGTATCTATATTTCTAAGCTAGTGCAGCTCATTCTCTGGCTATGATTAGCAGATAAAGCAACTCCAACCCAGAGAAGAATTGGTGCGGTCAATTGTGTGAAAAGCTGCAGACGAGTTAAGTAGGATGAGGGAAAATAGGTTTCTTCTGTTATAGCCATTTAGGATATGACCAGTGTGAATAATCGATCTTTGAGTGAACTCCCACACTTGCTGTTGTTAGTCAGTGTACATTATTTACTTGGGTTGTAAATTATGATGTATCTCTCAATTCACTGTGGATTCTCTTCAACATAAAATGATTTATTGAAAATATAGTTTACATAAATGCTATACTTGATCAAGAGTTGGTACCTGGGGAAGATGGATTTCAACATTGTGAGTGTATGCCGATATACAGAAGTGACCAAAATGATTTATAGGAGGAACAAAAGGTCCCGGGAAAAGAAATTACTAATTTTTAAAAAAACAGATAGAGGTTATAAAGAAGGACTGCGTTTTAAAGATAAAAGCAGGTTTTCTATTAATGCAAACATTTCTAACACATTCAGCCTACAAGAGATCAGTCAGGATTGTGAATATACTTTGAGCTAATACCTAACTATGAATTCCTTCTCTCTAGTGGTGTGTTTAATGATGGAAACTTCACTTACGTTATTGAAGTAATGCACGGCAAAACCGATCAGGTAAGCCCAGATCTTTATGTCAGATCTTTATGTCAGATCTTTATGTCAGATCTTTATGTCAGATCTTTATGTCAGATCTTCATGTCAGATCTTCAATAACTTTCTCCATCTGTCCAATGTTGTGCCAGTAAAATATTTTCTTTGGAGCTCTAGCCATTACAAGTAGGTAAAAGAATCTGTCTTTCAAATTGTTTTGAGTGTCTCCTTGAAAGGTAAGATCTGAAGTAGTGCAGCATGGTGAGCTGGAAAAATCTTTCTTTGATAATTGCATAACAAATGTTGTTCTTGGAGACTGTACTGAGAAATGGCATGGTCATTCTGATAGTACTCATCTTGCTTTAGTGATAACAGAATAAGTTCACCTTGTGCCTTACAAGAAATATGTCCCAATACATCTGCTTCCTTACAAGCCTCATTCCTAATGAAGGGTTATACCCGAAACGTCGATTCTCCTGCTCCTCTGATGCTGCCTGATCTGCTGTGCTTTTTCTGCACCACACTATCAACGTCTGCTTCTTTGTCTAGCCTTTTCAGCATCTAACAGAATAACTTTATTGGCTCCTGTGAGATTAGTTTAAAAAAAAGTAGCAAGGGAGGTGGTCTCTGGACTATACTGAGCTGTCACTCAGCAACTTGGAGAGCATTGTCCTCACAGCAGCTAATCTATGTGTGAATGATCCATGTGCTAACATCCGAAGTAAGGAATTAATTACAAGTAGGTCTAGTAAGCAAAGTATCACCTGGAAATCTAGAGTATCAAAATTACTGATATATTGCAAATTGAATTGCATATGTCATTTCAATTGGTTGAAGATTGCGATCCTAGATTGGGTTACCGTCTGCTGCAAGACATAACATTTGATGGGGCATGTTCATCTATCCAAGGTTTCAACACTATTGGAATTACTGCTCAGTATAGAATGGTGTTCACATATATTGCAGATGAGACAACACTAGCTATACTGATTAGTTATGTTGCTTGTCTCACCATTTGGCTCTGCTTTCAGTAATGAATGACCACGCAGTCTGGCTTATTGTACATCTGCCACCGAAAAGCTGAACTGTCCCCAGCCAGTTTTGGATAATCCTGTATACCAAGGCCCAAATGAGCAGGCTGATCCTGGCTGAACAAGCAACTGGAAGCTTACCTGTGCATACAAGCTTTAGATGGTAAACCTCCAACAGCACACCCCTAATCTGTTGAAGATTTTATGAACTCATGCCTGAGTTCTCTGGGTTAAAAATGTATCTAGAGATTCGAATGTCTGATGCACCTGAAAATGTATTGAGATATTTGAATCTCCAGCAGTTTGTAAATAAACATCTTGCATTGTTGTTTGGAGACTTGGCTCCCTTATTTCACAGGATTCTGAAAGCTCAACCAGGTAAACATTTTGAGCTGGATTTTCGCCAACGAGGCGGGAAGGTTGAGTCAGAAATTTTCTCAGCTTGGCAGAACCGTCTTCTATAAAAGTGCCCCCACCTGCCATAATTTCAGTTCAGGGATGCAGGGATTGAATCTCTAGGATGGGAGCTTGCTATTTTTGGAGGTGGGTGAGTGCTAATGAGGAATTATTAGAAGGCCAATCTTGGTTCTCTAAGACTTTGGCCTAGTTATATTAAAAGCCCATTTGCCCTTTTCCCTCCCTCCCTCAAGTTACCTCCTATCCACTTCCAGTAATACCTCTATGCCCCTTCCTCATATATATCCTTTGCCACTATAGGCAAACCATCTCCTGTGGAGATGAGTGTAAACCAACTTCCAATAATCTTCAAGATTCACATTCACACTTGATATTGTAAAAATGCGCATAAAAAAATGTAAAATTCTCACAAAGTCTCAATAATTTCCAAAATTAACAAAGATCTACTCACTTAGCACATTGAAAACAGCTAATCCTTTAATAGCTTCTTAAATCCATGAATTAAACTCTGAATGTAGAGGCCCCCCACCCCACTGAAATAAGTAGTCTTGAAGCTTTTGAACTTCAGCCAAGTAATCATAATGAGCTCCGTTGTAGTAATAGTTCTTGAGAAATGGCAACAATTAAGTCCACTGAATTTGCAAGAACAGATGAATAATGATTTCTTTTTGCCTTGAGCTACAACAAATGGCCTTTTAATCAATTCCCTTGGCAGTGGATATCTGCTTTTTTTTTACTCAAAAGAGCTGCAATTTAACTTCATTTCTAAAGGATTTGGAATTTAAGTCACTTCAGATAATGACACACAAACAAGCCCAACCACCCATTATAAGCATTTACACTTCCTTCTCAAGATCATAGTGCCCATGATACAGATTGAGGCCATTAGAGCAGCAAGACTTCTGCTTATTGGAACTCAGCATTAACTTCAAATGGCCTTGTTGAGTCAAGCTTTACCACCTGCATGATCATGCCGTTTTGCCAACAATACTGGGATTTATGAGAAATGGGTCAGGATTTCCATATCTGGATTACACGTGTTGTTTTTAAAGGCCTGTGGAGTTTACCCAGTATCACACAAATCTAGCCCTCACACATAAATTGACAGTGCATAGGTTTCTGGGTTAACATAAGATAACGAGAAAGAGGACATGAGGAAAGTATTTGGCCATTTGAACCACCTCTACCATTTAATAAAATCATAGCTAAGTCTCAGCCTCACTTTAATTATTGTCCACTTGAGCCCCCTCTTCCTGAAATAAAGCAGTTTTAATGCCAATCAAAATAGTTAGCTCACAGGGAGAAGATCCTGGCCTACGAATTAAAATTGTGCCACCAGACAACAGCAATACTACCAGATGCTTTTATTAGAACAGCCAGTTAAATGACATTGTGGATTTGATTGCTGAGCTGCTGTGTTTATCTGCAGACATTTCGTCACCTCGCTAGGTGACATTGTCAGTGCAGAAGTTACACCGGCTCGGTGAACGAATCTACAACCTCATCCACAACCCGAGCTACAGATCTTTTCAAACATTCGACCCAGTTAAACATTGAAAATCCAAATATGCTGATCTATTTATAATTGTAGTTTAAATGTTACAGCACCTAGTAACGTGCCTTACCATTTTATCGTTGTCACCCATCGTTAAACTTAGTAACTAACACAAGACTCTCCAGCATGCAGTATAAATAAATCAAGATGTATGGCAAACCATTGAAAACACAGTCACTTTAGTGTCATAGCTCATATTTACTGCAGTGTTGACTTGGCAATGAACTGACATAGTAATTAGGTTACTGCAGTGCAGGCAGACATACAGACAGGATTATATTTCGTAAGAGTTAAGACTGTCAGACTCTGCGAAGGTCTTAGGAAAATAGAAAAATTGTTGAATGGTCAGGGAAAAAATGAAGAATGCTAACCTTGTTAGTGATCCCTGAAAGGGTCATCTGTATTAATGACTCCAATATAATGCTGACAACGGCTGTGATACCTCAAGCGCTTAGAGGAGAAAGGGTGATTTCTGGCTAACTCAAAATCACACGTAAATGGGGTGGAACTGGCCAGAAAATTCATTGGGCTTGTTTTTTGCCAGACACAGTCTGGCCGTAATGCCCAGCATATTTTTGAAGAAGTGTATTTGGATCCCCAATGCGATGCATGCTCAGAGCTTCGATTGTTTTGTAAGAGACCGTGAGGAAAAGCGTCATTCTATCTTTTATCCCGTGAATGTGTTTTTTGCCGCTGTCTGAGAAATGAACTCTGATCGTCTCTGCCTCTACCACCCGTCCCCTTCAGCACTCCCCACACCCAAACTCCCATCATCTCATCTGTCCATTTCAGATCGTACTAATTAGATCCCTGTGAGGTTATTTCAAGATCCCAGTACACACATCTCAAGGTTTCTATCACAGGTCAAGAAAGTATTGATGTATCTCTAATATCCTGTGGTTTGCATGTGGAATGAACTTCCTGTGGAAGTGGCGGATGTGGGTGCAGTTACATTGTTTAAACGCCATTTGGATAAGTACGTGAATAGAAAAGGTTTGGAGGGACATGGGCCAGGAGCAGCCAGGTGGGACTAATTTGGTGAGGGATTATATTCGGCATGGACTGGTTGGACCAAAGTCTCTATTTTCTTGCTGTATGAATCTGTGACTGTACGAGGAGGAGACCTGTACCTTCATAACGCCTAGCACAAATGTTAAACAACCAGTCTCAATAGAGTCATGGCTTTGTACTAGGCCCTCACTACTTTGCTGGATATGGAGACTGACACCCTTACACATCATAGAGGAGAAAGTCAGGACTGCAAATGCTGGAGATCAGAGTTGAGAGTGTCATGCTGGAAAAGCACAGCAGGTCAGGCAGCATCCGAGGAGCAGGAGAATCATCAGGAATGAGGCTTGTGGGTCGGGGGCTGCTGAGAGATAAATGGGAGTGGGAGGAAAGTAGCTGAGAAAGAAGGTGAGGGAGAAGGTGATAGGAGGGTGAAGCAGATAGATCTTTCAGGTGATGGAAAGGCCACACCCCCCCCACCCCAGTCCTCATTTTCCACTCCACCAACTTCCATATACATCACATCATCCTTCGCCACTTCCCTCCCTCACAAATGGACGCCACCACCAGAGACATATTTCCCTACCCGCCCCATCAGCATTCCGGAGAGACCATTCCCTCGACGACTCCCTCGTCAGGTCCATGCCTCCCACTAGCCCACACCCCACTCCTGGCACCTTCCTCTGCCACCACAGGAAGTGCAAAGCCTGCATTCACACCACTCCCCTCGTCTCCATCCAAGGCCCCAAAGGATCCTTCCACGTCTGACAGAAATTTACCTGTACCTCCACCAAAGTCATTTACTATATCCATTGCACCCGATGTGGTCTCCTATCAGGGATACAGAACGCCTACTTGTGGATCCTTTCAGAGAACATCTCTGGGACACTCACACCAACCGACCTCTCTGCCCCATGGCTTCAACTCTCCCTCCCAAGGAAATGCAGGTCCTGGGCCTCCACCATCGCCAAACTTTTACCACCCGACCCTGCAACCTCATGGGATCAATGTAGATTTCAACAGTTTCCTCATTTCTCCTCCCCCCAGTTTATCCCAATCGCAAGCCTCCAACTCGGCACTGCCCTCCTAACCTGTCTATCACCTATCCGCTCCAACCTCCTCTCTTGACCTATCACCTTCTCCCTCATCTTCATCTACCTAATCACTTTCTCAGCTACCTTCCTCCCCAGCCCCACCCCCTTCCATTTATCTCTCAGCTCCCCCACCCTTCCCCGGCCCTCAAGCCTTATTCCTGATGAAGGGCTTTTGCCCGAAACATCGATTCTCCTGTTCCTCGGATGCTGCCTGACCTGCTGTGCTTTTCTAGCACTACACTCTCCACCCTTACACATCATGCCCTTCACAGATTTCAGAACAGGCACACAGGATCCCAGAAGTGTCCAATAATAAAACTATCTTTAACTAGCTAGAGAAAAAAAAATCTTTGTATCTGCTGGATATCTCCCAGACCCTGTCCATCCTTTTACCAATCTGGTGTGATGTTGAACACTCCGACGCCTTTGCCATGGGTTAGCCCTGAATCAGATTTGATTATAACATCACCAGAACTGGTCTACATCTTTTGTAGGACAGAATCTGTCCTATTCACAGCTGAGTCATACAGCATGGAAACAGACCCTTCGGTCCAACCAGTCCCTTCGACCATGTTCCTAAACAAAAATGTTTGGCCCACTTCCCTGCAAATATTTTCTAGTTTTGAACTGCCTCATCCTAGGGGAAAAAAAAACCCTCGTCATTCACTGTACCCCTCATGATTTTACAAACCTCAATAAGGTCACCCCTGAACCTCCTCATCTCCAGTGAAAAAGTCCCAGTCTTTCCAGTCTGCTCTTATTACTCAAACCCTCCATTCCTGGCAACATCCTGGTAAATCTTTTCTGAACCCTCTCCTGTTTAATAATATCTTTCCTATAACAGGGAGACCAGAACTGCACAAAGTACTCTCGAAGAGGCTTCACCATTGTCCTGTACAACCACAACATGACGTCCCAAGTCCTATATTCAAAGGCCTGAGCATTGCAAGTGTGCTGAACACCTGCTTATACGTGACGCAAACTTCAAAGAATTGCATACCTGAACCCCTAGGTGTCTCTGTTGTACCTCACTACCAGGACCCTACCGTTAATTGTATAAGTCTTGTCCTTGTCTAGGTTACCAAAATGCAATACCTGATATTGCACAATATTCCAAAAGCTGTTTGACAAAGCCCACCGTGTCCAGCATGGCCTTTTTCAAATTATGCATACATTCGAGGACGTAGCCATGATCAAAATAAACAACCTGAATGGAAGAGTTGAACCATATATCCATTCCCTGAGAAACCCCTGTTAATTCTTTGAACCACATTTGCTTTCAGATCCATAAATTTCACAAAGAGCATTAGTGAATTGGGAAGGGGAAGACCCAGCCTGTCAGATAACTGAGTAAGACCAAAGGAATGCATGGAAACAGATCTAAATGAACACTATCTGCAGCAGAATGTGCATGGTCCAGTTCGTTGTCCTTACGGAACATCATACTGAAGCCTGAACTAATCATGCTTAGAAATTAATGAGAGACACATGCTCCTCTTTCTGCCTGCCTTTTGAACAAGATAGTAGAACACAGCTTTGAATACGACAAGTCTCGTAATTCATGTAGATCTGGGTTTATGGTTGAAGTGTTTAATTACTAGAGCAGCATTGCTACTACAAAACAGCATGGGTCCTTCTGGAACTATCTAACTGCTGTCACTTCAGAGGATCACTAACCACAGCAACGAAGCATCACTAGAGCGCACGTTAGTCAGAAAAGGCACAATATGAAGTGGAAGGAAATACAAAGGAAACCAATTACTATGAACCTAGACTTCTCCCAGACAGATCCCACAAGAAATGTGGGTGGCACAGTGGTTAGCACTGCTGCCTCACAGCGCCAGAGGCCCGGGTTCAATTCCCGCCTCAGGCGACTGACTGTGTGGAGTTTGCACATTCTCCCCGTGTCTGCGTGGGTTTTCCTCCAGGTGCTCCGGTTTCCTCACCTCTGGTTTCCTCCCACAGTCCAAAAGATGTGCAGGTCAGGTGAATTGGCCATGCTAAATTGCCCGTAGTGTTAGGTAAGGGGTAATGTAGGGGTATGGGTGGATTGCGCTTCGGCGGGTCGGTGTGGACTTGTTGGGCTGAAGGACCTGTTTCCACACTGTAATGTAATCTAATCTAAAAAATAGAAATGCAATTAGAAGTCTCCACAAAGGACATTGCCCAAGCTTTGCAATGCCAGAGATCAGATTTGACAACTGCTAACTGAAACAACTTGCCAAATGTTGTCAACTTGGCTGGACTCCCAGATAGCACTTTGTGTGCAAAACATAGTACCTTAACATGCAGAATGATTAAAACAGCAAAATACTGCAGGTGTTGGAAATCTGAAATACAAACAGAGCTTGCAAATACTCAGCAGGTCAGGCAGTTTCAGTGGAGGGAGAGAGGCAGAGACGGGTGCATTAACCAATTCGCGGTGTTATTACTGTCTAGTTACGAGTACCTGCAGTAAAATGGATTTCATGCAAATAGAAGGAAGCTGGATAAGGTTCTGTTTGAGTGGGAAACACATATGTTTGTCCAATAAGGAATAGACTTCACCTTGTTAGTAATAAAGGTTGTGTTTATCTACATTACATTTATACAGCTTGCTTTTTATTGGAGTAGTATGCAGTGAATTATTTGCTCTGTCGTTGACAACAATAGACAATAGGTGCAGGAGTAGCCATTCTGCCCTTCGAGCCTGCACCACCATTCAATATGATTATGGCTGATCATCCTTAATCAGTATCCTGTTCCTGCCTTTTCTCCATAACCCTTGATTCCACAATCCTTGAGAGCTCTATCCAACTCTTTCTTAAATGAATCCAGAGACTGGGCCTCCACTGCCCTCTGGGGCAGAGCATTCCACACAGCCACCACTCTCTGCACTCCCTCAATAGCCAGAATGTCTTTCCTCAAATTTGGACACCAGAACTGCACACAGTACTCCAGGTGTGGTCTCACCAGGGCCTTGTACAGCTGCAGAAGAACCTCTTTGCTTCTATACTTAATCCCACTTGTTATGAAGGCCAGCATGCTGTTAGCCTTCTCAGATCTCTCTGTACTGCCCCTTTACCTAAATTGATTCCATTTATGTAGTAATCTGCCTTCCTGTCCTTGCCACCAAAGTGGATAACCCATACATTTATCCACATTAAACAATGGGGAAGCTCAAGGCGATACCATGTCAGAAGTAAGATGACACCAGTTTTTTTCCTGCATTTTAAATCAATTTCCTGCCACTAAGTTAAAAATCACACAACACCAGGTTATAGTCCAGCAGATTTAATTGGAAGCACACTAGCTTTCGGAGCATCGCTCCTTCATCAGGTGATAGTCGGTGATGCTCCGAAAGCTAGTGTGCTTCAAATTAAACCTGTTGGACTATAACCTGGTGTTGTGTGATTTTTAACTTTGTACACCCCAGTCCAACACCGACATCTCCAAATCCTGCCCTAAGATTTTGAACTGAGATATTCGCTGAAATTGTAGTTGCTGATCTGGATATGACTTATGTTAATTGTTTGAGGAAATGCAGCTTTCCGCTAACTTCCAAGAGTTAATTGAATGGAGGAGTGCAGAGAGAAAATATGGCCTTTAATGAGAATAAATTCCTTTTTGCTGGGGGCAATTTATATTTTATAACTTCTAATGGATTGTGTTCAGCCATGGTGGCTTTTAAGTTTAGATAATTGAAAATAGGTATGCAAACAGCAAGAAAATGGGTACCTTACAAACAAGACTGAGTGGTTTGCATTTGCTGAAATTACTAGGAGCCAATGCATATCTCAGCCAAGTTAGTTTCAAGGGGTGTGTTAGCCTGTGCATTTTAAAAAAATAATTCTCAGTGTTATGTATTGCTTATGAAACCATCCTTGTAGCCTGAAGTTTTAAGACTGCCTTCTAACCACATGGTTAGAAGCTCAGTATTCTTAAAATGCAGCTCCCTCCTCTCCCTTTTGTGACAAAACTATGGCTTTAAGAGGTGTACATTGTCTGGTTTATTATGAAGAAAGGTTGAGAGAGAGGTAGAGGGCAATCTGTGCAGAGCCAGTAAAATAAGCAGCTTGTGAGGCCTGAAGTTTCTTTTACACATTGGAACAATAGAAGCAGCCTGAATGGGTGGGGTCAGACTCCCACAGAACCAGAATTTCTAGTTTTAGTTTTTCAGTAGCAGTTGCTGGAGTTCAAAGTTTGTGAGAAGATTTGTAGCTCGGGTGCTCGTTGCTGTGGTTCTGTTCGCCGAGCTGGAAGTCTGTTGCAAAAGCTGGAGTCTTGAAGCTTCATGCTGAAGATGTTTTCCGTCTCTCGGTTACAGCTAAAAGCTGGGCGATTCTCTTCTTGCTGTTAGAATTGCATGTGAGACGATCTGTTTTACTGAATTTGCCTTTGCCAAGGGTGTGTTTATAAGATGTTGCTATTATTGGAACAGTTACTGTTCAGTAGTTAAAAGTTTTGTCATTCTTTTAAGTTTTCCGGTAGAGTTGAAGTTATTCCAATTTCTTTTTTTTTGTTGTCTTTTGTCTATAGTATATGAATAAAGTGTGTTTTGCTTAGAGACTGGTAGTTTGGCCAATCAAGTTTCATCCAGAATGCAATGCCTGGCACTTGCCTTTAAAATAAGGAAAAGTTAGAGTTTAGTTTTCTTAATATATTTTGAGGGTGTTTGGTCTCATCCTCAACACTTTCTGCTGTGATTCATTTGGGACGGCTGCCATCTCTTAGCTGGAAGATTGTGAATTCCAAGTGGATATAAGTACCTCAAGCAACATTAGACAGATGTGTAAAGTGCTCCCATATTTCATACATAACAGAGACTAGAAATCCACAGTGAAGACGAAGTGTTGGAACATTTAGTGGATCAAGTAGCATAATCCTTCAACGTCATTGACCTGAAAGGTTAACTCCACCTCTCTCTCCACAGATGCTGCCTGGCTTGCAGAGTGTTCCAACACTTTCTGCTTTCACTTCAAAAATGCTAAATCAGTTGTAAAGTGTTTGGAGGTGACCTGAGGCTTTGATGGATACTTTAAAACTGCATGTTGTTTAGCCTTTTCTCTGTTGCTGAAACAGGCAATGGTACCTGATTCATGTAGACTAAAGCAGTAACAGAGATGACACAATTGACCTTGATGTCCCTGGATTCCTTCTTCTGCTCCAGCCAGGTTTCCTCCTATTGGTCACTCTTCATTGGGATGACAAGAAGTAGGTTAGTGAGGACAAGAGAGATGGGTGAGCAGAATGATGTAAGATGGTGGCAATGATCATACTCAAGATAAAGAAGAGTTTAGTTTAAGGTTGAATTTTGAATGCATAGCAATCAGAATAAGACATCAAAACTATGGAAAAGATTTTATGCTGCAAGATGGTGAAATGTGCAGAGGTAGGCAGCATTGAACAGGTTTAATATATGCTCCTAACGGCCTAACTCAGCCTGAATGAACACCCTCAGATAGGAATGGATTTGAGGACTTGATCTTTGGCTCCTTCTCCCGGTATATGTGCAATATGGTGAGACTGCCATGAAATTTCAGAGAGGGCCAATTCTCCTTCCAACCAGTACACACTGCATCACTTCCAATTTCAGATATATCCTACAGGGAGATGGAGGTGCTGAATCCATCATCAGTTCCTGCAGACTCATACATTTTCCTGGGATTCCCTTTTCCATCATTTTGCCAGTCACTTTTCAGTCTTTCCTACTTCAAAACATGATACACAGAATATTTCCCAACTGGCCCACTTCCATTGCAACGATGTACTCAGAGGAATTTAGTCAGTGTCACCAAAGAATATGGTGAATTAGAAAATTAACCAACTGTGAGACCCTAAATAAAAACAGGAAGTGCTGGAGAAACTCAACAGGCTTAGCAACATGCCTGTGTTTCAAATAAAGGATAATAACAAAATGCTGGGCATCTCAGCTTCTTTGGAGGCAGGAATAGTACTAAAATGTTTTGAGTGGGAGAAGACACAGCTATGTGTCCAGAATGGGCAAGAGTGAGGACTGCAGATGCTGGAACCCAGAGTTTAAATCAGAGTGGTGCTGGAAAAGCACAGCAGGCCAGGCAGCAGCTGAGGAGCAGAAAAATCGACGTTTTGAACAAAAGCCCTTTGTCACGAATGAAGCGCTTTTGCCCGAAACGTCGACTTTCTTGCTCTTGGATGCTGCCTGACCTGTTGTGCTATTCCAGCACCACTCTGATCTAAACTTTACGTGTCCAAAATGCATGTGTTTCATATTGTTGGTCATTCCCAGGGTACCCTCAGAAAAGAGAATTATGGTCCACAATTGAGCATATTGACAATTGGAATATTCCAGTAGTTTAACTGATTAGTTGTTTGCAAAGTGAAGCAAATATCAAAGTCTCTCAAAGTCAATGTATTGTTAATTTAGTACTTTTCATTTGATAGCACCTGCTATCTGTGGCCAGGAAAACAGTTAATGTTTCACTCTTCTCCAAATTATCAGACTCCACCTTGGCGGCACGGTGGCGCAGTGGTTAGCACTGCTGCCTCGCAGCGCCAGAGACCCGGGTTCAATTCCCGACTCAGGCGACTGACTGTGTGGAGTTTGCACGTTCTCCCCGTGTCTGCGTGGGTTTCCTCCGGGTGCTCCGGTTTCCTCCCACAGTCCAAAGATGTGCAGGTTAGGTGAATTGGCCATACTAAATTGCCCGTAGTGTTAGGTAAGGGGTAAATGTAGGGGTATGGGTGGGTTTCGCTTCGCCGGGTCGGTGTGGACTTGTTGGGCCGAAGGGCCTGTTTCCACACTGTAATCTAATCTAATCTAATCTTCTTTTTCAAAAAAAATATTACTACACTATCACCCTTGCTGTAATATAATTTTGGTTTATTTCTGATGTGGCCACATGCCATGGGTAAGTATTATAAAGTCCCTTGCAAAGTGACATTATGTATTTTACACTTTTCTATCCCCACTTCCTGCAGTGTGGTAGTTTCATGGCGCTCCCATTTTGTGCTGACTCATGTTGTATTATGTTAAGTAATTACGTGCAAGTGCTTAACACAATCTATCCAATTCCTTTATTATATTAAGTGAAGTGGTAATTCATTTAAAGTAATGGCTACACTTTGAACAATTATAATTCTGTTTTGAACTGCTGTCAATTTGAAAATTACATAATTGTCCATCTGTGCTGCTGTTACTTTTCAGTGATGTTAGAACTTTGCCTAGAAAGAGATTCTTGCTCCCACTAATTCTGCACTACTTCATTTCAGAATACCATCTGACAAGAGAAATAGTTTTTATTTTACTAGCTGGTGAATTGCTCCAATTTCTTCAGGCCTCTTGAGAATTGATGTGAGATATTTTTATGTGAAAGTTGTGGTGTACTTATTTGATGTACTTATACTTGTGTGCTGTATCTGCGGTATAATTTTAGGAATTCAACAACTGACAGACTCTAAATAAAATTAGGAAGTGCTGGGGAAAATCAGAGGGTTTAGCAACATCTGTGGCCAGGAAAACAGTTAATGTTTCACTCTTCTCCAAATTGTCAGACTCCACCTTGGCAAACATATATCATTTTGAATTTAGTACAAATTACTAGTGTTTTTCCAGTGTTTTCATAGGTTAAGACTGCAGACTGATTGTCTGGGAGGAGGAAGTGCAGGCAATTTTTGTTTCAGGTGCACCAAACTGTAAATACTCTTTTATTTAAATTGCATATAGTTTTACATTAGAGTTTGGAACAGAAATACCAAGATTTATTGATTTGAATTTAAATTCCACCAGCTGCCTTAGAGGAGCCACAAGGGGAGCAGGAAACGAGGCAGTGAGGATGGCAGATAACACAGAATGGTGTAGCTGAATTTTTATTTAGGCTAGATGTTGTATTTTCAGGAAGTTCCATACATCGATTGTAAAATATACATTTTCTTCAATCTATTTCAGTGTTTTGTGACAGATGTTTTTTGAGCCAACTGAGTTTTAGCTCCAATATACTTTTCACATAAATTAGGATTTAAAAAATGGTGTAAGCATGCCTAAAATTGTAACAACTAATTAAGCAAATAACAGTGTTAATGTGACATTAGTTCTTCAACATAGAGTAAAATTACCTCAGTTCTATTTTTGTCAATGTTCTGATTTAGATCAGAATGCAAAGTTTGTTCCTGATAACTCATACTATCATTCTGGTCAAATACAGTTCATTTCAGTTTAAGACTATTGTGAGTGAATGAAACCAGTGAATAGTGATATCCAGTGGTGACCTTTTGTAGTTGATTTACAAGTATCCAAACTTTGCAGTCATAAGAGCAAGACTCTAAGCTTTTCAGTTACTCTTAAATCTTTCTGATAATGTTAAAACTTAATCAGCAACAATACACAGTAATGTGATCAAATTCATATTTTTCTAGATTAGGATTAGGATAAATTTGTCCTGGTTTACAAGTTGCTTTATTTTGAATGGTTCCTCGGAATACTGGCATGCTTTTTCCTTCAGATGTTTTCCTATGATTGTATTTCACTGCAGTAGTTAGATGGTGAAACAATAGAATCATTTATCCTCTAACATTACATTACATTATGCAGAAAATGACCCTTACAATCTAATAATGGCCTGCTGTGCATTATTTAATGTTTGCACGCAAAGTATCACTTTGAATGCAAAATATGTAAGAATGCATAATCACATAAATAGAGATCTTCTCAAATTGGGTCCTGGAATGTATTCAGATTCATCAAGTTATAGGGTTAATTCAACATGTTCGACACTGCTCAGATATAACATTGTTGTGCTCCTCTTACTTATAGCATGATCAACAACCTCATATTATATACAGATCTCCTGGGTTTGAGATCCCTGTGGGATGTACATCATCTGGTAAGGAATTTTTCTTAAACTATTTTCTGCTACAGATATACATTAGTTGAGTTAGTGTCAAATGAGAGGGGACGAAATATAAATTGACCATTGTCATGTTTCACTCTGCTCTAGCTGCCATCGAGTTGTTACATTGCACAGCCCAACTCTGATTAAGAACATTTTTTCAATTAGAGCATTGGGTGCAATTTGATAAAGGAATTTTGCAGGCAGAGAATAGGTTGGTACTGGAGGACGTGTTGTGTAAAATAATGTTTTGGAAGGAATTTATGTTCAAATCATGTTGAATGCCACCATTTGTATTGATATCACTGTCTGTGAGTGTAGATAATGAGTTCTAGACTGTCTGGGGAGCAAATGTATTCAGTACAGCTCCTGACAGTCAAAATAACTGCCTGACTAGTAATGTGGTTGCTTTTGTTGCTTTCATAAACATCTTATTGACCAAGAAGAATGTCTTTTCTGTGCATATCAATGGCAGTGTCTCCTTTACAAATGATCAATAGATAGACCATACACACTTGGTGAGCTACCAAAAACAACCTTTCACTCTAAATGACGTTTGTTGTGGCTGTACAGGACATTGATTAGGCCACTGTTGGAATATTGCATGCAATTCTGGTCTCCTTCCTATCGGAAAGATGTTGTGAAACTTGAAAGGGTTCAGAAAAGATTTACAAGGATTATATTAGATTAGATTACTTACAGTGTGGAAACAGGCCCTTCGGCCCAACAAGTCCACACCGACCCGCCGAAGCGCAACCCACCCATACCCCTACATTTACCCCTTTAACCTAACACTACGGGCAATTTGGCATGGCCAATTCACCTGACCTGCACATCTTTGGACTGTGGGAGGAAACCGGAGC
>NC_057742.1:28687437-28708004 GCF_004010195.1 Chiloscyllium plagiosum | reverse complement strand
GTCCAGAACTAGAGGGCATAGGTTTAGGGTGAGAGGGGAAAGATATAAAAGAGACCTAAGGGGCACCTTTTTCACATAGAGGGTGGTACGTGTATGAAATGAGCTGCCAGAGGATGTGGTGGAGGCTGGTACAATTGCAACATTTAAGAGGCATTTGGATGGGTATATGAATAGGAAGGGTTTGGAGGGATATGGGCCGGGCGCTGGCAGGTGGGACTAGATTGGGTTGGGATATCTGGTCGGCATGGACGGGTTGGACGGAAGGGTCTGTTTCCATGCTGTACATCTCTATGACTCTATGGCAGATATCAAAAGATACCCATAGTGGCGCCAGGACAACAACACATAGTGAGCTACACTGTGGATTAAAATTCCTTGCAGGGACCTTCATCATGAGGAGATGATCCAGAAAATGAAATTTGGAAGACAGATGTGTTTACCACTTTGAAAAGGATTGCCACTTTAAGAATACGATCGTCAGCAGCTGAAATATGATAACCAACAGAGAGAGAGAGAGACTACAGCAACTGTGGAATTAGCAACAGGACAAGCTTAGAACCCCAAAGACAAACCTTCAACAGCATTAGCAAAGGAGGGAATGAAGGAAGGGTCCAGGAGTAAAATTTGCTATTCCAAAGGGAAAGAGGGTAAACTATGAATAAAATGCAAAGACCAGTCAGGAACGCCAGATAGTGATAAAAGAGTTTTCCCTCTCTCACAGTGAGTGTCACTTCCAACAAGATTAGGCTCCATGAGGTGTGGCTGTGTAAAAAAAAAATCAATGAAAGGCCAGAAAATACATTTATATACGCTCTGTGGAATTGAGAAAACCTCTAAATATATTTAAGCATGCAAAGAGCACATTTAAATAAAGCTAGTGAAAGATTCTAGTAGAAGAAGAAAAGTTAGAGAGATTAAAGATTTAAAATGACTAAGTTACAATAATTAAACTGTATAACATTTATTTTTAGAAAGTTGCGTAGGAGAAAGCGTTTAAGTGTTTTAGACCATGCAGGCTAAGAAAATATTCTTTTTGTACAGGAAGAAATGGGAAAAATAAAAATCATGAAAATCCTGGAAAAGATAGGTAGTCACCATTTTGACCAATAAAAATGAGGAAAATCCCTACAAAAATGGTGAGGATACCGTATTACAAATTAACTGTGTTTAATCGTTGAAAGTAAATCATGACAAAACAGAATTTAAAACTTAGTTAAAGAATTTAATAAATAATCACTGTTGAGCAGAATTTGAAAAGGCCAGCAACTAAAACATCAGAGCAAGTTCGACTGTAATTGAACTTAAAACAGTACTGATGAATATAAGAATATACGATATACTGCTTCAGGTTAGAGCTCTTCTTATAAAGTTTCATATTCTCCACTTGGATTCAGTAATTACCCTACCCTGACCTACAGTATCTCTCACATGTGACTTTCAACCCTATCTAACCATGTGCCATTCCTGGAACAACTCGTCACTTATCAGATATCCCAGAATTTACTGGCATTCCTTGGGCATGTGCCATCTTTAAAAGGCTGTTGTAGACTGAACAAGCTCTTTCAGCCAGTCCGGACCTGTCCCACATGGATATCAACATTTCCCTGGATATCTATGGGGAGATGCACAAGTTGGACTGCCTCTGCCCTTTGTCCCAGCAGTGGGGAACACAACAGCAGAGCAGGTCAGCCTGGTCCAAGATTGTCATCCTGGTAAAAAAAACTGCTAGTTGGAGGAATGCCCAGTTGTAGGAAAACTGTCGATGTCCATCTCCACTCTGCTAACGTATGCACCACCATCTTCTCTCCAATACCACTCGCTCACTCTACCTTCACTCCTGCACTCACCTCTCACTAAGACTCATTGTCTACCAATCTCCTGATTGCCTAAAATATCTTCTCTCATCAACCTAAATCCCAACACCACTAACATGGCCAGGACTGGCATCAGATACAGCCCTTAACTTTCTGAGCCAGCAACAATGACATGGCAAGGCACAATGACATGGCAAGGCAGCAGTACTATGAGTCTGATGTGTCTGGCTGAGTGGACAAGGTGCAAAAAGGCAAAGCAATGCAAGTCAGTAACGCTATGAGCATTGAGACAGGCTCAGAGTGAGTGAGCATTAAAACGGTGAGTCTGATTCAATCCATTACCTGAGTTCACGTACCAGAATGCATAGTGTCCTCGCCGTAGCATTACAATGGCAGTTGTCAGTGCAGCATTGCAGTGCTGAAGGATCCTGTAATTGGATCGGAGATGTGCCAAGAGCAGCTGTGGAGGCTGTCACGTGTCAGATGACAATGGCGTAGATGTGGCTGAGTGTGGCCAGTGTCTATGGAAGGCTCCCACAGATGCTGGTGCCCAGTTTCTAAGATGGACATTGGTTGGAGAAAGTGAAGAGCTGAATTTGCCATGCATTCATATTGGTTTCCATGAAGCATTTTCCTGACATCTCATTTATTGGACAAGTTTGGTGACATGGGAGGCTGAATACTAATGTGTCAAGTTGAGCTGCTAACAAGATGTTTAAAACGTGTGAATCCCCATCTATTGGCATCTTGCCTCTGCCCAGTGAGAATCTCTGCACATTGCTTGTGAAAACAATATAAGCAGTATTGAGGTGATTTATTGCCCATCCCCAGTTGCACTTGACAAGGTGGTGGTGAGCTGCTTTCTTGCACCATTGCAGTCCATCTGCTATGGGTTAACCCACAATGTCCTTAGGGAGTGAATTCTAAGATTTTGACCCAGTGATTGTGAAGAGCAGAAATATATTTCCATGTCAGGATGATGAGTGGCTTGGAGGAGAACTTGAAGGTGGTGGTGTTCCCATATATCTGCTGCCCTTGTCCTTCTAGATAGAAGTGGTCATGGGTTTGGAAGATGCTGTCTGAGGATTCTTGGTGAATTTCTGCACAATATCTTGTAGGTAGAACATATTGCTGTGACTCAGCATCAGTGGTGGAGGGAGTGGATGCTTGTGAATGCAGTGTCATGCACAAAATGAGCTGCTTTGTCATGGTTGGTGAAAAGCATCCTGACTGTTTTTGGGGGCTGCACTTATCCAGACAAGTGGGAAATATCCCATCACACTCCTGACTTGTGCCTCTCGATGGTGGACAGGCTTTGGGGAGTCAAGGGGTGAGTTACTCGCCACAGTATTACTAGCCTTTGACCTGCTCTTGTAGACGCTGTGTTTATGTGGTGAGTCCACTTGAGCTTCTGGTCAATGACATCCTGTTGATTTTAAGTTTGATACAGGACTAAGTGTTGCTCTCTTGTCAGACCAATTACCATGGCTGAAGAAATAGAAACTACAGCCTACAAAAATGAGACTGCCAAACGCAATAACGGTCAAGAAAATGGTACAAGTCACATTGCAACGCATGTAAGAGATTTGAAGATTTTTATGTTGTTTGTACTCAAAAACTTTTGAGCTTGACATCAAATTATCAGAAGAACTGGAGAACATGGACAACCCGACCCCAGAGAACAACTGGTTCAGAAACAGTGTTTTTGTTATTTATTTATTCACTCGTGGGAGGCGGGCATCACTGGCTGGACCAGCATTCATTGCCCAACACTGGTTGCCCTTGAGAAGATGGTGGTGAGCTGTGGTCCGTGTGCTTGTAGGTAGACCCACAATGCCCTTAAGGGGAGAATTCCAGGAATTTCACCCAGTAACAGTATAGAACATAGAACAACGCAGTGCAAAACAGGCCCTTTGGCCCTCGATGTTGTGCCGACCTGTGATCTGATCTAAGCTCATCCCCCTCCACTATCCCATCATCATCCATGTGCTTATCCAAGGATTGTATAAATCTCTCTAATGTGGCTGAGTTAACTACATTGGCAGGCAGGACATTCCATGCCCTTACCACTCTCTGCATAAAGAATCTGCCTTTGACATGTGTCTTAAATCTATCACCCCTCAATTTGTAGTTATGCCCCGTGGAGCGGTGATATATTTCCACGTCTGTTTGGTGAGTAGCTTGGAGGAGAACTTGTGGCTGTAGTGTTCCCATGCATGTGCTGCCCTTGTGCTTCTAGAACATAGTATAGAATATAGAAAAGTACACACAGAATAGGCCGTTCAGCTCATGATGTTGTGCCGAAGATTATTTCTAATCTAAAACAAAATAACCTAGCCTACGCACCCCTCAATTCACTGCTGTCCATGTACCTGTCCAGCAGTTGCTTAGATGTCCCTAATGACTCTGCTTCCACCACCACCGCTGGCAATGCATTCCATGCAATCACAACTCTCTGCGTAAAGAGCCTACCTCTGACGTCTCCTCTATACCTTCCTCCTAATATCTTAAAATGACGACCCCTCGTGCCAGTCAATCCTGCCCTGGGGAAAAGTCTCTGGCTATTGACTCTATCCAAGTCCCTCATTACCTTGTATACCTCAATCAGATCACCTCTCTTCCTTCTTCTCTCCAGAGAGAAAAGTCCGAGCTTAGTCAACATCTCTTCGTAAGACAAGCCCTCCAGTCCAGGCAGCATCCTGGTAAACCTTCTTTGCACCCTCTCCAAAGAAGGCTTCCAGGTGGAAGTGTTCATGGAGTCGCTGGTGGAATTCTCCATTGGGCTTCCTAGACTCATAGCACAGCCCAAACAGAAGAAAAAATCCACTGAGATTACTCCGAATTAATATAGAGCTGTTTAATATTGTTAACATGGGGGACATTGGAGACTTCATAGGGCTGATGGAAATGTACAATTCTCTGTGCTCTAAAACAGTCAGTGCCTGTAACAGAAATAGCCTCAAGTGTGCAGTGATCTCTTAGTAACAAGGTAGGGAGTCTAAACAATCTACTTCAGCAGTCAAGCCATCACAGAGGGCACCTGAAGATATCCAGCTTGATCAGTAACTGAGGGGAATCAACTTTAATAAATGTCATGAGATTCCATGCCCACAGATTCAGGATACTCTCAAGAGCATTTAGAATATTGTGAAACAGAGACTACTTCTTCCAATTCCATATTGCCCAGTCAAAAATCTAATCTGCTACAAAGTATAAAATGCTTGTTTCATGGAGCAGCCATCTCCCTTGATGGACATTCGTGAGTTTAAGGGTCCCCCTGATGATGTAATGGGTCAACTACCTCAGTTCACAGGGAAGAGTTCAACCTTGGGTGACTGTCTCTGTGGAGTTTGCACAGTCTCCCTGTGTCTGCGTGGGTTTTCTCAGGCTGCTCCGGTTTCATAGAATTCCTACAGTGTGGAAACAGGCCATTGGGTCCAGCAATTCCAAACCGACCGCCCACAAAGAGTAACCCATCCAGACCCCATTCTCCTACTACTCTACATTTACCCCTGACGAATGCTCCTAACCTACACATCCCTGAACACTATGGGCACTTCAGCGTGGCCAGTTCACCTAACCTGCACATTTTTGGACTGTGGGAGGAAACCAGAGCACCTGGAGGAAACCCACGCAGACACTGGGAAAATGTGCAAACTCCACACAGACAGTCGCCTGAGGCTGGAATCGAACCCGGGTCCCTGTGAGGCAGCAGTGCCAACCACTGAGCCACCATGTGGCCCCACAGTTCTCCCACTGTCCTCAGATGGGCAGGTTATGTGGATTGGCTGTGCTAGTGTTCAGGGATGTTTAGGTTAGGAGTATTAATCAGGGGAAATGTAGGGTGACGTGGATAGGGGATGGTCTGGAGGGTTCGTGTGGGCTTGTTGGACTGAATGGCCTATTTCGACACTGTGGCGATTCTATGAAGAGTTTCTGTGCAAAGGAAATTTAGAAGATTGAGGATCCTCCAGATCAGCAAATGAACGAGCACCAAAGTCCACAAGAAATTATATCCTCTGCAAAGGATAACTCAGAGATAAAGATCCTCCAGAAGTGATCAGAACCAAGCTCAACAGTCCTCAAGGTGAGGACGTACTGATTTTCCAAGTCTGAACAGTCTTCAATATTCTGAGGTTGGAGGCTGGGGATTGAGATAGGATAGTAGTAAATGTTATATTAGATTAGATTAGATTAGATTAGATTACTTACAGTGTGGAAACAGGCCCTTCGGCCCAACAAGTCCACACCGACCCGCCGAAGCGTAACCCACCCATACCCCTACATTTATCCCTTTTAACCTAACACTACGGGCAATTTAGCATAGCCAATTCACCTGACCCGCACATCTTTGTGACTGTGGGAGGAAACCGGAGCACCCGGAGGAAACCCACGCAGACACGGGGAGAATGTGCAAACTCCACACAGTCAGTCGCCTGAGTCAGGAATTGAACCCGGGTCTCTGGCGCTGTGAGGCAGCAGTGCTAACCACTGTGCCACCGTGCCGCCCACATGTACTTGTGTTCAATAGGTTAACTAATGGGAAAATAGCTAGAGGAACATTGTATAATGTAATGGTTCTGAATGAGTGAATGTTCCTGCTACACTGAGCACCACCCACACAGTTTGTCCATGGAGACAGTAGGCTGTACACTAGCCTTCGGGGGACAGCTGTATTTGTATGGCTCCCCAGAGTCTGAATAATTGTGCCTGAAGAGTAATGCAGTTGTTCTTACTACTGTCATGCTGACGAGAAGCAATGCCTCTTCCGGTGGGAATTTTCTGATGGTGTATCCGTGACTTGCATGTACCAAAGCAGGGGGTGGACCTTCTCGATCCTAGGTCACTGTGAACCAATCTGCCAGCGCTCAAGTCATACAGTCAAAGAGATATGCAGCATGGAAACAGACCCTTAGGTCCAACCTGTCCATGCCGACCAGATATCCCAACCCAATCTAGTCCCACCTGCCAGCACCCTCACATCCCTCCAAACCATTCCTATTCATATACCCATCCAAATGCTTCTTAAATGTTGCAATTGTACCAGCCTCCACCACTTCCTCTGGCAGCTCATTCCATACAAGTACCACCCTCTGTGTGAAAAAGGTGCCCCTTAGGTCTCTTTTATATCTTTCCCCTCTCACCCTAAACCTATGGCCTCTAGTTCTGGACTCCCTGACTCCAGGGAAAAGACTTTGTCTATTTATCCTATCCAAGCCGCTAGGACCTTACCATCAAGTGTATAAGTCCTGCTAAGATTTGCTTTCCCAAAATGTAGCACCTCTCATTTATCTGAATTAAACTCCATCTGCCACTTCTCAGCCCATTGGCCCATCTGGGCAAGGTCCTGTTGTAATCTGAGGTAACCCTCTTTGCTGTCCACTACACCTCCAATTTTGGTGTCATCTACAAACTTACTAACTGTACCTCTTATGTTCACATCTAAATCATTTATGTAAATGATGAAAAGTAGTGCACCCAGCACCGATCCTTGTGGCACTTCACTGGTCACAGGCCTCCAGTCTGAAAAACAACCCTCCACCACCACCCTCTGTCTTCTACCTTTGAGCCAGTTCTGTATCCAAGTGGCTAGTTCTCCCTGTGTTCGGTGAGATCTAACCTTGCTAATTAGTTTCCCATGGGGAACCTTGTCGATTGCCTCACTGAAGTCCATATAAATCACATCTACCACTCTGCCCTCATCAATCCTATTTGTTACTTCTTCAAAAAACTTAATCACGTTTGTGAGACATGATTTCCCACGAACAAAGCCATGTTAACTATCCCTAGTCAGTCCTTGCCTTTCCAAATACATGCACACCCTGTCCCTCAGGATTCCCTCCAACAATTTGCCCACCACCGAGGTCAGGCTCACCGGTCTATAGTTCCCTGGCCTGTCCTCACCCCCCCCTTATACAGTTGCACCACGTTAGCCAACCTCCAGTCTTCTGGCACCTCACCTGTGACTATCGATGATACAAATATCTCAGCAAGCGGCCCAACAATCGCTTCTTTAGCTTCCCACAGAATTCTAGGGTACACCTGATGTGGTCCTGGGGATTTATCCACCTTTAATCGTTTCAAGACATCCAGCATTACCTCCTCTGTAATCTGGACATTTTTCAAGGTGTCACTATCTATTTAACTACAGTCTATATCTTCCAGAAAATCCACAACACTGCAGTGGCAATTAATTTCCAATCACTCATTAGGTTAGATCTTTGTGTTGATTCTAAAATGGGCCAGGAGACCTTATTTTTTACTTCCATTCAATCAAAACAAAATATTGAATTGCTGTCATCCTTTTCATACAATTTCACAAATTTAGAGTGGTCCCTATTATGTTTACCTCAACAAACATATTTTGATCATGGAAAATACTTCCCATTTTATCCAAATCTCTTGAACTATTGTTGCTAAATGTGTGAGTAATTTAATCCTTTGGAGTCTCTCGTGTTTCTCAACATTAACATTTTCAGATGTGAAACATTCTTCAAACAGACAAGGAAGTGATTGATGAAAGGAGAAAATTCTGTGCAGAAAGATCATATTAAAAAAAAATTAATTAACTGCTGCACTAAATTATTGGTCCAATATATACAAAGCATTATGATTAAGTGCAGTCAGTACTTTGCTCGTCAGAACCAAGACTGCTGTGCTTGCTAATTCTTTTACTTTCCACTGTCTGTATGAAGAACCCATCCATTTCTGAAATATTATGTCTATATTACACAGAGCGACCATATTTTTACATATTCTTTCACTGTGTGTCTTCTTAGGGTGCTTTACTGATGCCAACATGCAACAGAACTCTCCTCCAGAAATTCAAAGGACACGAACCAAACGACAGGTGATTGTAAAGTCTTCACAATCAATTAACAAGGAGATGGTGGTGGATTCACCTGCTGTGACAACTGCAAACAGAAATCACCAGAGGTTTAGTTGAGAAGAGAGTTGAATTCAGAAACAAGTTTTAATTTCTCTCCTGGCAAGCATTTTCCATTCAAACCAGCCACCACAACAAGCAGCGTTTTTTCCAGTTTGTGAAATCTTCTAAACCAGGAGGATTTTGGATTAGAAATCTTTAGGTGGTTAGAATTGAATAAGTACACCCCATCAGAATTATGAAAAGTTCATACTGTCAGACTCTGAGAGGAATTGTAAAATTGTCAGCACAGTTCAAGGAAGAGAATCTGGATTGTGCCAGTTGATTAGAAACTTCAGGTTGAGATAGGGGTATACTTTTGCTGGGCCTGAATCTTTGTAATGGATAGTGTTGAGAAAATTGTGGAATCTTTGTTTTAATGTTTGTGTTAAAATCTTTCTAACTGATTACAGCTTTGTTTGTATACACTCATTCTATTGTTAAAGAACATCTACAGCCATGTGAATGTGATTCAGTAAGTAACCACCTGGTTAACTGAGTAAACTAAAAAAGGAGGACCTATAAAATCAGATTGTTTTTCTTGGATCTATCTCATCTAGTAATACCATCAACTGGGATTATAGCACTAATGGTTAACTACTAGAGCAATTCCCCAAAACTCTGAGCATCAAATTTGGAATTGTAACCACATGCCTATCCAGATACCACCCTAATTTTTGACTGAGTTTCATGAAAGGGGAATTATGTTTAAATTTATTATTTTTATGAAATTCTACAGGAATTAGTTCTGAGGCCTCAATTGTTTACAGTCTATTTGTGAGGAAAAAGGAGGTGGCCAGTCTATGGTGCAAAGGTCTATGGATAGGTTGTGATTCAGCAGCTGGAATGTACAATGTGGGAAATTCTGAATGTATCTGTTTTGACAGATAGAATAGAACGGCAATATATTTAAATATAGGGAGTTTACAGAACAAGAGGAATCTGGATGTCTTGCTGTGTGAATCTCTCAAAGTTGGTTTGCAGATGCAGCAAGTGATTCACAAGGCAAGTTGAATTTTTAAGTTCATTTCCAGAGGAATGAAGTGTAAAAGTAGGGAAATTTTACTGATCTGTACTTGATGAGACCACACTACTGTGCACAGTTTTGATCTCCTTATTTCAAAACTGAAAAACAGCTCAGTGAAGGTTCTCTTGACTCAGTCCTCAGTTGAGAAGTCATGGTGGAGGATTGTGTCCAGTTCTAGTTGCCCAGTTATAGGAAGAATATTATTAATCTGGAGAGGGTTCAGAAGAGACTTACCACGATGTTGCCAGGTATGAAAGGTTTGAGTTATAAAGAAAGGCTGGGACTTTTTTTTTACTGCTGCGCAGAAGGTTGAGCGGTGACCTTACAGAGGTTCATAAAGTCATGAGGGGTATAGATAAGGTTAATGGTGAGTGTCTTATCCCTAGGGTGGGGAATTTCAACACCAGGGGGCATGTTTTTAAGATGAGGTGTGTTTTAAAAAGACACAAGAGGCAAATGTTATACACAGAGGGTGGTTCGCGTGTAGAATGAACTTCCAGAGGAAGTGATGGATGTGGGCACAGTTACAACATTTAAAAGACACCTATATTAATACACGAATAGGGGTCTGGAGGGATATTGGCCAAGTGTAGGCAGGTGGGATTAGTCTAATTTGGGATTATGTTCAACATGAACTGGTTGGGCCAAAGAGTCTGTTTCTGTGCTGTATGAATCTATGACCTATTCCTGGATGAGAAAGGGGTTTGTACAGATGTTCTGATAGTGTTATTGGATTGGGAAATGCAGAGGCCGAGGCTAATGCTGTAGGGATAAAGGTTCAAATCCTACCACAACAAGTGGTGGAACTTAAATTCACTTTATACCTGTGATTTATAAAGTTCGCCTCAGATGGGGTGCCATTAATCTATCATCAATTATCACACAAGTAACCTGGCCCCTATACCTAAGCCTCCATGTGACTCCAGACCCAATGAGGTTGACTCTTAAGTGTCCTCTACAATGACAAAACAAGCCACTCAGTTCAAGAGCAATTAGCAATGACCAATATATGCCAGCCTTGTCTGAGATGCCCACATCCCATGGTAGAAAGGAGGAAAAACGGTTGAACAGTTTGGGCTTTAACACTTGGATTTTTGGGGTAGCTAAACTGGATGCTGAGAGAATGTTTGTCCTTAACGGAGAAGCAAGGAGAAGGGACACAACTTTAGAATTCAAGATCTAATTTTTAAGACTGAGTAAGATTTTTTTCTGAGTTGTTAATCTGCGGAATTCTCTTCCCCAGAAAACATGGATTTATTGAGGCTCAGTTAGATTATAAGAAGTCAGGTGTGGCGGAAGCTGCAGGAACAGGGTGGTGAGGGTGAGCAGGGTATCTCGAGCAGTTGTCCAGGACCTCCAACAGCAGGTGGCGTCATGAGTTGGTCGCAGGGAATGGGCATCAAGCTGGGCTTTTGGAGCAATTAAATGGACTCTTTCTGGAAGAAAGTGTGTCTTTGGGGGAATGAGGACTCTTGGAGAAAAGGATCAGATAGACAAGGAATTTCCTCAAGCAGATATAACCCATAAAAGGACCATGTCTTCCTTGTTTCCATGGACATTTTCTCACCACTCCCCCACCCAACCTTTGAAAGACATTCACGCTGTCTCTCAATCTTACTGAGTTCCCATTGGAGCCTTATCTGCAGGAATCTAATCCCTTTCGTACAGATGGTTTTCTCGCAAGTTCACTCTCCAGTTTTGTATTTTAATCAGTTGTAGCACTCCTTGTTATTAAATCAGAATATTGTAACTGACGGAATGCAGTGAGTTTTCACACACTCCATAGCTGCCCAAGTGAACTGGGCTCATCTTACCTCATGATGTCAGTCTTCATCTTGTTAGAAGATTTCTGCCTCTGCAGGTTATTATTGATGAATTCCTTTGGTTTTCTTGACCATCTTATGAAGTAATAGACAGGCTTTAATATTTGAAATGTCTTTTGATCTCTTCCATTTGTAGGTACACCGAGGCCCTCATACTGTTCTGAGAGAAACCAAGTACATTGAGCTGATGTTGGTCAATGACTACACCCTGGTACGTTAACCATGTTTGATTTTAAATTGGTTTGTCAAACACTGTTGCAGTTTTCATAACATTTGCAGACTGACTTCAGATGACAATTGCCCTAGTTGAGGTTTAAATCGATCCCTCTTCATATTGGAGCTAAATTAGGAATTTTCTTTTGTTGAGAAAGTGGCTGTTTGAAAACAAAATGGCATGGAAAGTACAACAGATAACAATAGCAGATAGCCCTTGATGGAATCATTTGACCCATTTCCACTACCTCAAAAGTAGCAATAACCAACCAATGTGTAAATTAAACAAAGGAATGTTACATAAATTCTTTTAGATTCCAGTCACTATTATTAACAAAGGCTATTTTCCAATCCCCTAATGTGTTGGTCAAGTCTGTATTGATATTCTCTGCTAATCCTATTGTTTTATAAGCTCATACAGGTCTTGAAATCTGATTGTTTAGAAATAAATCCACACTTCAAAATATAATAATTTTAGAATGTTATAAGTAACCAATGTTAGAATTAAGCTAATAGCTTCAATTTGAAGAAGCACATGGGGATAGAATTTTATTGCGGGCAATGAAAAGTGTCCCTCACCAAGTTTCTGCTCAAACTGATTTTAATATCAGTAAATACAAAATCTGTCATGAAACAACAAAATCAGTCAGAATTTCAGCTCGGAATCTAAAAAGGCTTATAATATAATATTCTTTATGTATTTAAGAATGGAAAACATGGTATTGGTAAAGTTTGACATCAGATGAATTGGTTAAATATTTAAATTACTGTGTTTGTCAGAGAGAATTTTCTCTCCATTAAATAAGGCACCTGAAACACTGATTTTTCTTTTAATGCTGAGCATTTATCTCTTTGTCAGAAATCAAGGGTCTTAATGTTTATAAAAAAAGGAAATTGATAATAAAATAATACCCACATTTGCCTGTTTTGCTTGTATTTCACATGCACTGAAATTCAGTCTTTGTGCTCAACAGTTCACAAAGCGACACTACTCTGCTTCACTTACAAGCAACTTTGCCAAATCAGTTGTGAATCTTGCCGATGCTGTAAGTACTTCTGTAAGAATCACTGTCCTCCTGTGTAATAAATGTCAACTACAATGTTTAAAAAGGGCAACAGTGTTGCTCTGTTGTTCACTCTATAATAGGGGTTGCTATCGGATCGTGAACGAGACCGTTTCTGAGCTCTTTTTGTTAATTTACCCATTTTAAACTCAGGGTTTTAGTCAGTTTCTATTAGCACCAATTCAAATTAACTCAATCTGTGATCTCGTGCAGTGATCTGTTTGCATTCATTTTGATAAAATGCAGCACATCTTTTTAATTTGGCAAGAAGGAATGCCGTGTCGATTTGTATTCTCAGTGTGTCAGTCCTTCAGAAGTATTAAATGATGTCACCTTTTCTCTGGTCAATAGAGATCATTTGATTAGTCAGTCAGTGTGAAGCTGATTCAGAATCCAAATGTGGTAAATTGCATATCCAATTATGTAAAAAGAATTAATAATGGACACTGTCTTTTGGCAAATACTCTCATGCTCACATGGCGTAGGTGCATACTTGGTAAAATAATAAGATGAGAAATACTTTATCTCTGGTTTCTGAATGTTTACAACTGGTGCTTATGCTACATGCAAAATAATTTACTTGGGTCCCATCTTCAAAGATTGGTAAACAGTGTTGACCAGTACCAGAACAATAATAACATCAGAATATTGTTCCTTATTATCCCAGAGTTGTGCAGAGGAGAAAGTCACCGGATTCTTGCACCTGATCTCAGGCCTCTTTGTGCAAAGCATTACATATGTGCCGTGTGTATAAGTAACATGTAGGGTAAAATCAAGCTTAGACTGACTGTATATCAGTGTAGGGTGTCTTCTATGACATGATGCTTATGACCATCCAAATTAAGAAGCCTTTCAATCCCTTGAGCCTGCTCTGCCATTCTGGTTTTATCTTATTGTATACTCAAATATGAATTCCTGCCTATCACTGACAATCATTCCCTATCCCTTAGTTAGCGAAACCTATCTATTCCGTTTGAAAGATATTCACGGATTCTCCTTCCACCGTCTTTTCAAGACGAGAGTTCCAAAGACTTGAGGGGAAAAAAAAAATCACCTTACCTTGGTTTCCCTGATTTTTAAACAGTTGGGCCATAAGAAGAAACATTGACATTTATTCTTGTCAAAATCCTCAAAGTTTTATATGTTTCAATCAGGTCACCTCTTATTGTCCTGAACTCCATGGCATATAAGCCCCTAATGTGTCCAGCCTTTCTTTATAAGGTACCCTCTCCTTCCAGGTATTAATTTGATAAACCTTCCCTGAGTTGTATCCAGTCTATTTATATCCTTGATTAAATAAGGCAACCAACACTGTGTGCAGTGCTCCAGATGCATTATCATCAATGTTCTGTATAACTGAAACTCTATCTCTCTATTTTTGTTTTAAATACCCCTCGCAATAAATTGTAACGTTCTATTAACTTTCTTAATTACTTGCTATACCTGCATACTGATCTTTTGTGATTTCTGCACAGAGCTCTCAGATCTCTCTGCAACTCTGCACTCAATGATCTCTTCCCATTTAGCCATTTTTAGTGTTCTTCCTGCTGAAACAGGGAATTTGTGACGGACAAAATTGACTTGCATTGTGCACTGCATGACCTGTCCCACCTGCCAATCTCCCTTCCCACCTATCCACTCCAACCTCCCCTCTGACCTATCACCTCCATCCCCACCCCCATTCACCTATTGTACTCTTTGCTACCTTCTCCCCACCCACCCCTCTCCCCCATTTATCTCTCCACCCTGGAGGCTTCCTGCCTCTATTCCTGATGAAGGGCTTTTGCCCAAAATGTTGACTTTCCTGCTTTCGGATGCTGCCTGACCTGTTGCTTTTCCAGCACCACTCTGATCTAAACTCTGGTTTCCAGCATCTGCAGTCCTCACTTTTACCTTGCATTGTACTCTGTTTGCCCTATCTTTGCCCACTCACTCACCCTGCCCATAAAATAGGTTCTGGACCATGAGGCTGCTCTCAGATTAGACACAAGGTGATTTAACCTGAGGGTCATCATGCCTTAGGCAAGCAGAAAGATTGAGAAGGAGATATTTTCATGCTAACCTCAGGCTGTACCCTGCATTCAATCCAGCTGTCCAGCCAACTAAGCCAACTGATCCCCATATCCTTTGTGCAGGACTGTTGTGTCCTTTTCACAACTTAATTTGTGTTTCACCAAGTTTCATAACCTCACTTTCCATCCTCTCAGCTAAATCATTAGTAAAACTTGTAAACAGTTGAGGTCCCTGCATCGATCTCAATGGCACAACACTTGTTACATGTGAGGTGAAAGTGAGGACTGCAGATGCTGGAGATTAGAGATGGAATGTGGTGCTGGAAAAGCACAGCAGGTCAGGCAGCATCTGAGGAGCAGGAGAATCGACGTTTCGAGCAAAATGATGAAGGATTTGTGCCTGAAGCGTCAATTCTTCTCCTCGGATGCCGCCTGACCTGCTGTGCTTTTCCAGCACCACATTCTCGACTTGTTACATGCTGCAACCTGAAAAAGACCCATTGATACCTACTTCCTGTTAGCAAGCCAATCTTCTATCTATGCCATCCCTACACCATGAGCTTTGACGTGGTACCTTATCAAATGTCTTCTGGAAATCTGAGCACAGTACATCCCAACATGTATTATCGCTTCAAATAAAGCCAGTCAGTTGGTCAAGTATGATTTCATTTTAACAAAAACATGTTGACTCTAGCTGATTACCTTGAAGCTACTTAAATGCCTGCTATAACCTCTTTACTAAATAGCTTCTAACATTTTCCCAAATATTAGGCTAACTGGCCTGTAGATTTTTGCTTCCTGCCCTTGCCCTTTTGGCAAAGAAGAGTTGTATTTGCCATCTTCCAAACCACTGGGATCACCTCGGAATCAACTCTCTCACTAACCATTTCTCTTCAGGCTGTTAAATGAAATCCATCAGAACCCAGGCATTTGTCAATCTGCAGCACTAACAATTTACTCAGTGCCACCTCTCTGCTGATCCTCCTGAGTTCCTACATCCCTTTCAATTCCTGATTTATTGTTGCTCCTGGAATGTTACTTGCATCCTCTACAGCGAAATCTGAGGCAAAATACCCAACTCACCTGCCGTTTCCTTATTTTTAATTCTTTATGTTAAGATTTTAAAGGACAGTCAGTCTGTATGGCATTAAATTCTGCCTTGTCTCCAGAGAGGATCAGACAAACTTCTGAAAGTCATGCCGTGATGGATACCCACTATACGAGATCACAGTGTAAGCAGAAGTACATACTGAAGTTTCCTTTTTAGTGAGTTGGTCAATCTAGGTACTCTGCCAAGTAAAAGTGCCGAAACAAAGGAAGGTTTAAGTCAGATGCTGAGGCTCTTTTGTTTAAAATAGGTCATGGAATGTGGGTGATACTGGTGAAGCAGATTTCTGTACCTCCTTATCGGAGTCATTACAAAAAGTCGCATCAGATGATGAAAAGTGTGTGACTGAGTAAAGTTAGAACAATGGGCAAGATGGCTAAAATTTACAAATTGTTATGGACAAGACCAGTGTGGTAAATAAATTCCTCTCTTTTCACTCCTGGCATTGATATGACAGAGTGTTGATTTTTTTTTTTCTTTACATGTGCTTCTATCAATCCAGTTGGTGTTTAATCTGATGTGAAGTTATGAAGGACAAAGCCAAACAGATACCTTAAAAATGCAAGAGTTTGTTCTATTCTAAACTCGCTCAGTCAGAACTATAAATATTGTCAAAAATATAAAATCCATTCTGAATTCTGCAAAACATATGCCAATCGATTATATATTCCAATTTTGATCTTGAAGTTTCCATTGTGGCTGAGCTGGCTGTTCTCCTCAAGACGATCTCTTTATATTACAATGGCATTTGACATTCCACTGATTTTGAAATTCTCTATCTTTGTAATATATTCCAACTTGTCACAGTGGATGTGTGTATGAGAGAGAGAGAAAACATCCTACAATGGCTTCTCATAGGAAGGTGTTTTGATGTGTGAGTACTGGCTGTTCACCCACAATGGAGACAATCCATTTTTAACATTCCACTTTCCCCAGATAACTTTTGACACAAATTAATGGTTTCAATCCTTCTCTTTGCGTAATGGCTGTCAGAAGATGGTCTTTGTTCCAGCTATACCTGTAGTACAGAAGTCTCATTCCCAGACACATTTGAAGTTTGACCTGTTAGCTATATGTTCCAGATGATGATTTCAATATCCAAGTATTAACACTTGGAACACCTTTTGGATGTATGGTAAACAGCCGCAGCCATGCTATTTAGATATTTCTAACTAAGTTTTTGTAAGCTCAACTGTTGTCAGGTCAGGTGACTTTGACAGTCATTTTAAAGTGCCACAGATCTTTTTAACTCTTTCCTTTCAAATCAAAGTTCAAGGTTTTTGAGTTAGTCAATGCGATTCAAGAATTAATGGTCTGTATTTATGCCAGCATGACAAAATGGAGAGGAGAATCTGTTTTGGCAAGTATAGGTTTAACATGTTGCTGATATTTTTCCTGAGAGAGAAATGTTCAGTCTGAACCATATTAAAGAAAGAGGTTATGTTAGAAGCCTTGGGCCACCCCTGGGATACCATAGCCCCCTCCAAACGTTGGTCCATAACTCTAGATATGCATGAGCATTAATCATACATTCAAAATATATTTCTAACAGGAGATTTATAACTGCAATCATCGATATTTGGTTTGTGATGTTTTCGTTTTGTGCTTTAGATATTCAAAGAACAATTGAATACACGGGTTGTGTTGGTTGCTATGGAAACTTGGGCATCTGGAGACAAAATAGATATCAATGAAAATCCACTGGTGACGCTGAGAGATTTCATGAAGTACCGACGAAGCTCTGTCAGAGAAAACAGTGATGCCTTTCACATGCTTTCGTAAGATGACTCGGGTTTTGTAGGTTTACATAATTTTATAAAGAAGAAAGAAAGTACATCACAAAGTTCTTACGTTGAATGTATTTTTGAAATTTGGTGTTTCTCTTTGAAGTTCGTCTTCTGTTGACAAAAAAAATCATCTTGTTTGTTAAACTTTAATGAAAAATTACTGCTATTTGATGACAATATCAGCCTTGATTGCTTATTTCCAATTAGGTAGCATTAGGACTAACTTGCGATTCATCGCCATGTTAACTATTTTTGCACGTTGTATCCAAAGTTTACGTTGCCTTGGATCCCATCAGGTTTTACTTTCTTAGTCTCCTTTGAGGTACTTTATCAGAGACCTTACTGAAGTCAACGTAGACTACATCTTCTGCACTACCCTGTCCTATACAAACAGTACAAACCTCTGGAAGCAGATCAACCTTAGCATTCACTGTGTGCCAGCTGGAACCTTAACAAGCATCCTCTAAGTTTTTTGGGTTTTGAAGAGTAAAATCATTTTACTTTAAATCTGTACATCCCAAGCTCTTTCTCTATAAGAGTGGGGGTCAGCAGCTGTGCCTGACATAACAAGGTATGAACATTCAGTTTAATGATCAAATTTATGAATTCACTAGAATTTATTAAGAAAGATTTTATAATTAGTTATCAAAAAAAGACGACAAACATTTCTTGTTCTTCAAGGCCCAGGATTATTTGAATGCTTCCAGCAGAAGCCATGGTAAACAGTGCCAACAAGTACTTTGAGCTTCCGATTCTTATCCCCAATGTTGAGGATTTTCTCATCCCTTAGTAGGAAATAATCTGAGTTGCACCCTTTCATTGGCATCAGGTAATTGTGATCTGGTGTCACCTCACCTCTGGAACTACATTCATGTAGTCAAAAAAAATGTCAGATTCTATTTTCTTAAACCTCAGAAGTTACATTTCATTGTGTGAACAAATGATGTAAACTTTTAGATATAGAGTAGTTGTGCAATTATTGGTATCAATAGGTATCGATATTGAAGACAATTAAGAAAAAGTGTTCCTAACAGAATTTCAGGATGTCCTTTTAAGTTGTGGATGTTTTGTCTGACACACGCATTTGAGAGATCACGACAGTCATTAAACTATTTTTTAAAAAGTGTCAAACTCAGTTTCAGCCATTGGGTTCAATTTCTTTTTACTTATTTCTTTGAAGCTGATAAAAAAGTCTTGCACCTATTGTAATCAACCAGACTAATTGAAGCTAGACTGTTTGGCATCTTTAGCGCAATTTAAGCCAGGGAGATCAGTATTTTAAAATCAGCTGCCTTAACTGTCACTAGAAGATATTCAAACGAAACTATGTAGAAGGATAGCTGAGACAAATCCTAAACTGTTACATCAAACTAACATAGAATTTATGTGGAGCCCCAGGAGCTGGGGCAGATACTAAAAGAGCATTTTGCATCAGTATTTACGTGAAAAAGGAGATGGAAGATATAGAATGTAGGGAAATAGATGGTCACATCTTGAAAAATGTCCATATTACAGATAAGGAAGTGCTGGATGTCTTGAAATACATAAAAGTGGATAAATCCCCAGGACCTGAGCAGGTGTGTCCTAGAAGTCTGTGGGAAGCTAGAGAAGTGATTGTTTGGCCTCTTGCTGAGATATTAGTATCATCGATAGTCACAGGTGAGGTGCCGGAAGACTGGAGGTTGGCTAACATGGTGCCGCTGTTTAAGAAGGGTGGTGAGGACAGGCCAGGGAACTATAGACCAGTGAACCTGACGTCGGTGGTGGGCAAGTTGTTGGAGGGAATTCTGAGGGACAGGATGTGCATGTATTTGAAAAGGCAAGGACTGATTAGGGATAGTCAACATGGCTTTATGCTTGGGAAATCATGTCTCACAAACTTGATTGAGTTTTTTGAAGAAGTAACAAAGAGGATTGATGAGGGCAGAGTGGTAGATGTAATCTATATGGACTTCAGTAAGGCATTCGACAAGGTTCCCCATGCGAGACTGGTGAGCATGGTTAACTATCATGGAATGTAGGGAGAACTCGCCAATGGATACAGAACTGGCTGAAAGGTAGAAGACAGAGGGTGGTGGTGGAGGGTTGTTTTTCAGACTGGAGGTCTGTGACCAGTGGAGTGCCACAAGGATCAGTGCTGGGTCCACTACTTTTCATCATTTACATAAATGATTTGGATGTGAGCATAAGAGGTATAGTTAGTAAGCTTGCAGATGACACCAAAATTGGAGGTGTAGTGGACAGCGAAGAAAGTTACCTCAGATTACAACAGGATCTTGACCAAATGGGCCAGTGGGCTGAGAAGAAGCAGATGGAGTTTAATTCAGATAAATGTGAGGTGCTGGTAAGGTAATGGTAAGGTCCCAGGGAATGTTGCCGAACACCGTGGGCGGCACGGTGGCACAGTAGTTAGTACTGCTGCCTCACAGCGCCAGAGACCCGGGTTCAATTCCCTCCTCAGTCGACTCTCTGTGTGGAGTTTGCACATTCTCCCTGTGTCTGTGTGGGTTTCCTCCGGGTGCTCCGGTTTCCTTCCACAGTCCAAAAATGTGCAGGTTAGGTGAATTGGCCATGCTGAATTGCCCACATGTTAGATGAAGGGGTAAATGTAGGAGAATGGGTGGTGTGGACTTTTTGGGACGAAGGGCCTGTTTCCACACTGTAAGTAATCTAATCTAATCTTAAATCTAATCTAATCTAATCTAATCTTAAAGAGACCTTGGAATGCAGGTTCATACTCCTTGAAAGTGGAGTCACAGGTAGATAGGATAGTGAAGAAGGCGTTTGGTATGCT
>NC_057742.1:28647792-28687346 GCF_004010195.1 Chiloscyllium plagiosum | reverse complement strand
AGAGGTTTATAAAATTATGGGGGGCATGGATAGGATAAATAGACAAAGTCTTTTCCCTGGGGTGGGGGAGTCCAGAACTAAAGAGCATAGATTTAGGGTGAGAGGGGAAAGATATAAAAGAGACCTAAGGGGCAACTTTTTAATGCAGAGGGTGGTATGTGTATGGAATGAGCTGCCAGATGAAGTAGTGGAGGCTGGTACAATTGCAACATTTAAAGGGCATCTAGATGGGTATATGAATAGGAAGGATTTGGAGGGATATGAGCGAGGTGCTGGCAGGTGGGACTAGATTAGATTGGGATATCTGGTCAGCATGGACGAGTTGGACCAAAGGATCTGTTTCTGTGTTGTATATCTCTGCGTCTATGACTCTGTAACTATTATTAATTATAGCATCAAAATCTTACAATACCAGATATGAATGTGTTCATCTTTGCCTCAAAGATGAATAAGAAACAGAATAAACTGCTGCAGTCCGCCTTCTGTCTGTTTAATTTCTAGTGACAGTATGTTGGATGAATCTGTATTATAACATTTTAATTAATCATAAACATTATGTTTCCTTTGAAACTGCATAACATATGAAGGTGGTTAAATTACTTCATGATTTACAATTCATATCTGGAAACAGGAAAGTTCAGAGATGCCAATGCATTAGCTAATTATATCACAGCTTTAAAAAACATCTCTATGACTCTATAACTGTCAGTCACACACTGCTTCCTGGCTTCTCTTGTTCTGCACCTTGTTTCACAGCACTAATAATCGTAGTGTCCAAAGACGTCCTTGAATATTAATCAAAACAGTCATGCATTCCTGTGAACTACTTCGTCGAAAAGTTTAGTATTCTGTGAATGAGCAATCTGAATGCCGGTTTGCAGCCAGTTGGAATCTGGTTAAATGGGTTGTCAAAATGGTGTCTTCTGTGTGCTGGCCCATCAAAATGAGAGGATCTCAAAGTACCTGCTCTTCATCTGTATGAGAGGTTGGAGATAAACTTTGTAAAGGTGCATTTTCAAGTGCTGATACTGACCAACCTGAGGGGAATTCTTATTTGCACATGGGATGTGAACGTCCCTAGCACGGCCAGCATTTGTTACCTGTTCCTAAATGTCTGTAAGAAGGTGATGGTTAGGTTTGGTCCTTTAGTGTGGGTAGGCCCACTGTTCTGTAAAGGTACAAGTTCCAGGATTTTGTTAGAATGATGTCTGACCCTGCGGGGGGTGGAAGGAGGGATACCTAGTAGTGGTGGTATGATGTTGGGGTGGGGTGGGGGGGGGGGTTACCTAGTGGTGGTGTGGGCAAAAAGGCATGACCCATTCCTTAAGACTGAAAGATCAGAAATATAGTGTTTCCTCTCCTTAAGGAGCAATTTCAAAGAGACTCAGTAAACTTGGTAAATCTTGCACATGCAAGGCTTTGAGACTGAGGCAGATTTGAAATTGTCCTTTTTTTTTCATTTTAGCAGTTTCAGTTTGGGTTCATATTTGGTCTTTTTAAATGTGATCCATCACAATAAGTATTCAAGTCAAAGCCAGGTCATTTGTGCTTAACTATTCTACCATTTTGCCACAGAGCCAACAAGTTTCATCTGATAATCACAGTCAGTCTTTTGATAAAGCACTTTGTATTCATTATAATCCTTGAATGTATGGACTGAGAAACTGTTTCATGTTGTCCCGCAATTCATTTGTTCAGCAACATTGTGCCTGTGTAGGTGAGTCAATGAGGAGAAAGTGAGGAGTGCAGACGCTGGAGATCAGAGTCGAGAGTGTGGTGCTGGAAAAGCACAGCAGGTCAGGCAGCATCCAAGGAGCTGGAGAATCGACGTTTCTGGCAGAAGCCCTTCTTCAGGAGGGGTTTATACCCAAAATGTCGATTCTCCTGCTCCTTGGATGCTGCCTAACCTGCTGTGCTTTTCCAGCACTGTACTGTTGATCCTGTGGAGGTGATTGTCTGTCAATAGGGAGCACATTATTGAGGTTGGTTATTATAGGTTTTTCTCTTTAATCATGGAATGTGGCCATTACTGGCAGGGCCTGCATTTATTGCCCATTCTTGTTGTCTAGATTAAAATTTTAATTTGTGTTGTGATATCCCTTACTGATGGTGACTGTCCCTTATTGGCTTTAGAATAGTTGGAAGTATTGTGTGACACATTGAGCAGGATTTTTCAGCCTTCTGCCAGCATGTTTAAAAGAGAGAGTGCTCTTAAATCACAGCACGTGACCTGCTCGCCATCTTCCCCTGTTTTAAAGAAAGGCAGTGGAGCTTCATCCGTGGTCCAAATTAGATAATTAAATAGCCAATTAATAGTCATGAACACTCCTTAACATGCTGATTCCCCAAAGCCTGACCATTCCCCTCCAAACCACTCTGAAGAAGCTCTTCCTTCAGTGTCATTAGGTCAAAATCAAATTTGCAAGTGATTCTACTTACTGCCATGACATGAATATGCAGTATATCCCAGGGCATACATAAAGTATCATTGGTGGCATTAAGAATTAAATAAAGGCTGTGTAAATGGAACTTGAAAAGGGTTGGTTTACAGGAGTCATAGAGTCATAGAGATGTACAGCATGGAAACAGACCCTAAGGTCCAACCTGTCCATGCCGATCAGATATCCAACCCGATCTAGTCCCACCTGCCAGATTTGGTCCCAATACAGCAGGAGGCAGTAAGAGTACTAAGTCTATTGTCATGTCAGCTCAGTTTAGAAAGTAGACTATATATAATTGAGCCTTTCAAGCAGATTTTCAAAGAGAAGTGCTTTTGAGAAATAAGGCAAGTTTCATGAGAAAACCCCAAGTATGGGAATGACCTGTTTCCAATGTGATTTGGGTATCTGGTTTTCTCTTCCACAGAGGCCGGACATTTGAGTGTAGTCACAGTGCAACAGCCTACATTGGAGGAATGTGCTCTTTATCAAAAGCCGGAGGGATTAATGAGGTTTGTTGTTTTGTTGTCCTGCCCCTTGCCTTGGCAGTTTTGTCTATATTCTCTTTCCCCCTATCCATTTTAACATAACTAACATCCCACCCTTGTTTCTGTACTTGATACATATGTGACTTCTGTTTACCATTGACTCCTCTGGTATAACCTGTTGCAGCAACATCACCATCTTCAAGTAAAACGGCAACAACTGTTAACGTTCTGGTCACAGGATCCTTCCAGGCAATAGCAAGGGTCAGTAATGCATTACTAATGTCTGGGTTGACCCATCAGGAACTGGATTAATTTCAGCACTGGGTGCAACAAGAACAAGAGGGACCCACAGGGTGGAACGAGGTTGTCTTTGTGCTAAACTGATGAAGCAGGTCAGCAGCCTTTTATGGAATTTGCTCAGGGGAGGAGCATGGATTAGGTCTGTTCTGCCATATTGCTGCCCACTGTGAAGACAAAAGTCTATTTCCACAGAGTGTTACCAATGCACTAAGTGTTTACACAGGTTTTGTATCTCTCCATGTTGGCATTTAACAATTGCGCCACACCCCAAACAATTTCTTTTCTTCAGGTGTGTGTGTGTGTGTGTGCGCGTGCGCGTGCGAGCACGCGTGCGCTGCTGACTGGCCAGCATTTATTGCACTTCCCTAATTGCCCCTCAAAAAGGCAGTGGTGAGTTGCCTTCTTGAACTGCTGTAGGTGGACCCACAGTGCCCTTAGAGAGGGAATCCAATGATTTTGAAGGAATGGTGATATAATTCCAAGTCAGGATGGTGAGTGACTTGGAGGAGAATTTGTTGATGGTGGTGTTGCTGTGTATCTGCTGCTCTTGTCCTTCTAGATGGAAGTGCTCATGGGCATGGAAAGTGCTAAGGATCTTTGGTGAGTTTCTGCAGTGCATCTTGTAGATAGTGTACACTGCTGCTACAGTGATGGAGGGAGTGGATGTTTGTCAATGTGGTGCCAATCAAGCAAGCCCCTGTAATTGAATGCTGTCAAGCTTCCTTTCATCAACAGAAAGGATTCTTATATTGTAAGAAGCAAAATTATCTGCATTCATTGCTGAAGGATTCTAAATGTAGATGCCGCTGATCAATAAAGCCTTGGCTTGCTCATGTTCAAAGGGATCATGAGTTTCCCACTTACTGCAAGGTGACAATAGGTGAGGGATGTGTTGTTCAGAGCTGTATTTAACGCACTGGAAATGTGTTTCTTGACACTGATAATTAAGCTTTATAACCAGTGTCATCACAGGCTGTGCCTGTGAGAGGTAGAAAACTCACTGTGCAGACATTTGTGGTGCAGAAGCAATGGGCCTGACAATTTGGGGCTGGAAAGTGTGTGCCTTGTCAGGTATGTGAGATGGACATTGAGGTGACAAACCCGAAAACAAGGGCTTCTCACCAGCCCCTCCTGAATTCAGTGGGAGGATCAGTTTTGAATTGCCTCAACAGGTTTCCTGTCCGACAACAAGACTGAGGGGCAAGGAGATGAAACATCCAGTGGCGTGGGCTAGAAAACAGTCAGTCAATGGCTGATGACTTAAACGATGGGCTGAGTCATTTTGGAATGCACCGCTGCTCCTCTTGTTCCATGTGGGATGTCATAAAGAGCTCCTAAACCATGGATTCAGCCGTTCTCACTTCCTTTTCATTTTGCTGCATTTTCCAAGGTTTGGAAAACCGGGCTTGCAAACCTAATCCTAGCGAGATTGTCATGGAAGTGTGGGAAGTGCTCAGTTTTAGCTTAACCTGTTGCATATATGCTTCTCAGAATGTCTTGAAGATTCCTGATAATTCATAGAATTCAGTCGTCGAAACATTTATATCCTATTAAATCTGCTGACTACGGTTCACCTTGTGCATGTAAGCTCATCTGTCTGAAACAAGTACTTATTGAGTCAGTTATTCCAAAAGCATATCAGGGCAATTATTGAGCATCAAATAAAAACCAGAATCCTGCATTAAAATTGCTTGTTCAGCAAATGCAAATGGAGCAAGTTTGGCTCGACTTAATCTAATTCTTATAGTAATACCAAGCCATCTGTGATCTTTGCTGAGCTGATAGTCTCAGCCAGAAGATCGTGAGATTAGCCAGTTTGGCACTGAAAAAACTTGACCCAGTAAATTGAAACAAGGAACTAAGGATGCTGGAGTTCTGACATGAAAAACAGGAATTGCGGGTGGAACTCAGCAGGTCTGGCACCACCTGTGGTAAAGAAAGCAGAGTTAACATTTTGAGTCCGGTGACTGACGAAGTTCTGATGAAGAGTAACCAGACTTGAAGCATTAATTCTGCTTTCTTCTGACGGATGCTGCCATTCCTGCCGAGTTCCATCAGCAATTTCTATTTTGTTTCACACAGTGGCACAGTGGTTAGCACTGCTGCCTCACAGCGCCAGAAACCTGGGTTCAATTCCCACCTCAGGTGACTGACTGTGTGGAGTTTGTACATTCTCCCTGTGTCTGCGTGGGTTTCCTCCCACAGTCCAAAAATGTGCAGGTCAGGTGAATTGGCCATGCTAAATTGCTAAAGTGTTAGGCGAAGGGGTAAATGTAGGGGAAATGGGTGTGGGTGGGTTGCGCTTCGGCAGGTCAGTGTGGACTTGTTGGGCCGAAGGGCCTGTTTCCACACTGTAAATAATCTAATCAAATGTTCTGCAAGCTTTTCTCAAGTTGGGATCATGAACTGTTGAATTTTGCTTTTAGCAGCGCTCGTGGTGGAGGCATGACTGTTGGAAAAGAAATACAAGAATATCCCATTCTTCAGCACTGCCACCTGTTAATTTAATTTAATTTAATTTTATACAATAATAGGAAGGAGACATTATTTGGGGACAACAACAACTTGGTGCTGCTTCCCCTCCAACCACGTTACTTCCTCTGAAATGCGTGTGGAAGCAAGTCTTCCCCAAAGTAGAGTCACAGGAGCAAGTTGCCAACCAATCTCTGCATTTCCAAAATATAAGGAAAGAAATATCTTATGACGTTATATGAAGAAAAGCTTTAATATCCCTGGGATAGAACTAGGAGCTCATTGGGAAATCTGTACCCAGGGCCACAGGGTTAAAATTTCCAATGTGCAGTCTCACACAATCCAATGTGCATATTGCATTGTGTACAATTCAATAAAGTATTGGATAAACTGTGAACTTACTCATGGAATTGATAATAAGAATATTTTATGAAGTGGTTGGGATATTCCATACATCTTGTGTTATTGTAAAGCTGAGTCCACTCTATTCTAAGCTGTTGCCTGCAGGAACTAATTTTACCGCTTAACAAGTGACCAAATAGATACTTCACAATTCTTGGGTGTGTGAAAAGTTGATGAATGATTAGCTGCTTTATGAAAAAAAAAGTATTATAAATAATGCGTTGAAGCCTCTTACTTTTTTTGTTTAGTATGGAAATTTAGGTACAATGGCTGTCGCGCTCGTTCAGAGTCTGGGTCAAAACCTTGGAATGATGTGGAATAAGCATCATGCAGGAGCAAGTAAGTTATTTTAATTGAATTCTATACACACTGAGCAATCACATGCATAAAACAATAAAAATGGCTATTGGAACAGAATTACTGCAAATTAAACTATGTTTTAGTTTAGATTAAATTCCTTACAATATGGAAACAGGCTCTTTGGCCCAACAAGTCCACACTGACCCTCCGAAGAGTAACCCACCTAGACCCATTCCCCTTCCCTTTATTTACCCCTGACTATGACCAATTCACTTAACCTGGATTGTGGGAGGAAACCGGCGCACCCTGAGGAAATCCATGCAGACACGGGGAGAACGTGCAAACTCCACACAGTCAGTCACCCAATGTGTGAATCTAACCTGGGTGCCTGGCGCTGTGAGGTAGCAGTGCTAACCACTGAGCCACCATGCCGTCCTGAATGCTGTTGGCATTTTGATGTTCTAGAAACTGTTTCTTACTGCGATGTACATTAATTTCAACTTGTGCAATCCTTTCAGCAATTTCTTGTTTTATTTTAAGATAGCTGGCTGGTCATTCTCAACATTGAAACTCATTCTTTCTTTATATTCAGATAATTTTGGTACATCCAAAGTTGGCATATTCATGGGCTTTCAGTAATGGCACCTCATTCCTCTTACATTTCCTTTGTAGGGTTGAGGATAGATAATACCTGGTTCTGATGCCTCATATTATGGACCAGGCCAGACCCTCTCAAAACATTTCAAGAAGGTAGCCCAGAGCTTAACCTTTCTCATTGTTTTGAGCAGGTGTAATTCAAGAGTAATGCTGCTGGTCAAAACCCCTCGGTTTTCAACAAAACAGAACTTATTTATAGAGTACTGAATGAAACACACACAAAAGGGAACAGAATACAGAATAGCTTAACCAATCTGAAAACCCAGCAGATTATCCCAACTAATGAAGCTGTTCCAAATTCCTGCAACAATCTCCATAAACATCCCTTTGCAAAAAAGGTAATATCAAACACAGGGTCTTACAAGAGAGAGAGAGAACAAATAGATTCAACATCCATGTAGCTGTTTCTTTTGGATTCCCAGCTAACAACTGACCAGCAGCTCTGAACAGCCAGACTGCAAAAACCAAACCAAACCAGAGAAAGGCAGGGCTGGGTGAACTGGCCACTCCCCTTTCATTGTACAAATGTTATTTTTAAAACTTAAAAGCTTCTTCAAGTAGGCAAATGCCGACAGACAGGAACCTCTGTCTTTACGCCCCCTCTGAAAAGAAAAACTAAGGACAACCTAACCTTGTTCAAGGAGCCGTATCATCACACTAACATATATCAAAATCCTGTAAGTTCAGGAAGACTTTGTCCTGTGCATGAGTGAGGTGAATACTTGATTAAAAACATGACTTCAGTGAAAGTGACTCGGTTGAGTAAAATAGCCTTGTTTTGCATTTATAATTCTTGCTAATTTAACGAAGGCCCATCTATATTTTCCACTGCCACTTTGGACAGTTGTGTTTTGGTGAGTGAAAGTAGACAGTGTTTCTGGCTTCCCTTCCGTTGTGCAATGTCTCATCTGCACCTGCTGCAGGTGGTGGAGTTTGAATCAGGACATTGCCGTGTTGGGGATAACTGTGTGAACCCCCTGGATGCAGTCACCTTTCAAAAGGGACAAAGTTGGACCAAATTTAGTTAACTCTTTTATGCTGCAAAATTTTTTATCATGCAACAAATGCTCCCAACTGTAAATGATGACAATGCTTAACATGGATGGCTTATGCAAAATATAATTATTGCTAAGTCATTTATGTAAGCTCATAAATAGCATATTAAAGGTTCAGCATATTTATTCATGCTAAATAGGCTATGCATCACCTTACATCATTTGGAAGCTGTTCTCTTTTTCTTCCTGTTTGAGTCTGGATAAGATAATCATCATTAGGATAAACCTCTCTTGTTATTGCTCATTTAATGCTTTTACTCTCACTTTTGCCCATTCTTTCATGTTTGAAATGAGAATTCCTCAAGTGCCTACACTTTATTCATTATACTCTGCTGCTGTTAACTAGATTGACAGTTGTTTATTTCTTCTTCAAAATCAACATGTTTTTCAAAAACCAACTACAGATTCTTCACATCTGAGACTCTTCTGTTACTCTGCGGCAGTTTTCAGTGACTACATATTATAAACTCTAAAATACACGAGAGAAAAGATTCTGTAAATATTTCATGTGTCACAGTTAGATGTAAACATCCCAATAATGGTAGAATTATACAACATATTTACCATAATCACAAACCATGTATTTAACAGCTGAGCAGACTGTCCTGCAATGACTCTCTATCAGTACCATCTTGAAATTTATTCAAATTCACAGGTCAGAGCCAACTTGACATGTATCTGTGTCTGACCTCCAGGTGGCAGTGTTAGCTGGTCAACTTTATGACTATATGTCATAAAAAGTTAAGATACAGAGTTATACAGCATGGGAACAGACCCTATGTGTATTTATTAGTGCACGGAAGCAGAACACTTTGCAATTCTAATACTCAAATCTAGCATCAGGTGCTCCCAGAGACTGAGTAAAGCATTTTACCCATATAATAAAGTACAGCAATTTCTACAACCAGCCCTGCAGTCCTGCCACAGTCATGAAAGTCATGCCAGACAATTAACCAAGAGGAGGCTCCATAAACATCCTCCTCCTCAATAATGGGGAAGCCCAGTACATTAGTGTAAAAGAATAGGTTGGAGCATTGATATCCATCCTCAGCCAAGGTTGCTAATTCACTGTTCCATCTTGGCCTCTTCCAGTGGTCCCCAGCATCACAGATGCTAATCTTCAGCCAATTTGATTCACTCCACATGATATCAAGAAATATTTGGAGGCATTGGATACTGCAAAGGCTATGGGTACTAACAATATTCTGGCAATAGTACTGAACATTTGTGCTCAAGAATTACCGTATCACGCCATTGACGTGCCAAGCATGTGATTTTTTTTTTTAACTGAGTATTGTACTAGAAATCTAATCACCATGGCCTGCTGTCTATGCAAAAAGCCTAAATTCAGGTTGACATCTATCTTTCTCCTCATGCTGTTATGTTGGGCAGAGAATTTTTTGTCACATTCTTGACCACCATATTGAAGAATTGGACATCCATTTAGTGGCTGAAGCATGGATGCTGCACCATTGAATTTCTAGATTGCAACCTTTGCAAAATAAGATTTCTACAGATGCGTTGGTAACAATGTTTCTCACAAGGTATTGAAATGTTGTTTATGTTTCACTAATCCAATTCCTGTTTCCCTTTCACAGGTGAGTGTTGGTGTCCTGATGCCTGGTCTGGTTGTATAATGGATGATATGGGGTAAGATCATTTTTCTCAAAATATAGATGCATAGAAGATGGGAGTAGGAGTAGGCTATTTGAGCCCTTGAGCTTGCTGCACCATTCATTATGATCATAAAGCTCAATGCCCCAATCCTGCCCTTGCCCCGTGTTCCTTTATCCTATAGCCAAGAGCTATATCTACCACCTCCTTGAAAAGACCTGATGTTTTGGCCTCAACAACTTTCTGTGGTAGTGAATGCCACAGGCTCACCATTCTCGAGGTGAACAAATTTCTCCTCATCTCAGCACTAAAAGGTTTATCCCACATCCTTACATTATGACACCTGGTCCTGGGCTCTCCCATCCTTGAGAACATCTTTCCTGCACCTAAGCTGTCTAGTCTTGTTAGAAGTTGATAGGTTTTTATGAGATTCGCCACCACCATCCCTCCCATTTCTAACCACCATTCTTCTAAACTCTTGTGAATATAATCCTGAACAAATCAATCTCCTCTTATACACAAATCTTGCCAACTCAGGCATCAGCTATACCTTTTGCAGGTACACAGCAAGCTGTCACCTGGAAGGAGACTAAACATTTGATTTACAAAACACTGGTTAGTCTCCTATTTGGACCATTCTGATCAGGTAAGCTGAATTTCCTTTTAGGTGTCTGGACTGCACACAGGTCCTGAGCTGATGCCTTCACTCATCGGATCAAATGTATATAACGTAGCTTTTTAGTGCATACATTAGATGTGCATCTGAAATTCATTTGAGGGGAAGAGTTTGAGATGCTGCAGTGAAATATAAAGACCAACAGCTACTTACTTAAAGGCATAAAATTGCATAAAATGGGAGAAGGGAGATCAACAACCTATTTAAATTCTGTCTAATTTTCTTTTCCAACTTCTTTGTGTGAAATAGAGCCTAGTTAGTCCAGTTGACTGGATGGCTAGTGTATGGTTAGAATAATGCCAACAATGTGTTCAATTCCCATTCTGGCTGAGGTTGGCTCTTGCTCGCTTCCTTCCCCCGGCCTGAGAGTAGAAAGTCATGGCAACCATACTCTGACAGAAAGTGTAAATTATTGGTCCAGCATTTTCTCTGCTTCAGATGCAGGATTGACTGTTTGCATGGTTCCCGCTCACTCACTTTTACATTCTGACAAAATGATGTATTCATGTAATTCAGGGATGCCTCAAGAAATCTGCATCTCAACAATTCAGTAGCTTTCTAGACTTTCGCTAACATGCAATCCAATGTGACGTGAATCACATGGGCCTTGTACTCAGAGGTTTATGAAATCATGAGGGGCGTGGATATGGTAAATAGACAAGGTCTTTTCCCTGGGGTGGGGGAGTCCAGAGCTAGAGGCCATAGATTTAGAGTGAGACGGGAAAGATGTAAAAGAGACCTAACGAACAATTGTTTTCACACAAAAGGTGGTGCGTGTATGGAATGAGCTACTAGAGGAAGTGGTGGAGGCTAGTACAATTGCAACATTTAAAAGGCATCTGGATGGGTACATGAATAGGAAGGGGTTAGAAGGATATGGGCCAAGTGCTGACAAATAGGACTAGATTAATTTAGAGTATCTGCTTAGCGTGGACAAGTTGGACTGAAGGGTCTGTTTCTGTTCTGTATAACTCTATGACTCTATAACTATATGTAGAGATGTTAATTCGCTATCGTCTAGACCTCAATTCTATTCTTTCTTGGAATTAAATAGATAGATTAAAATGTCAGACTTCGTCAATATTTGTTAATGTGTCCCTGTGAGACTTGGATATGACCAATCTGCCCAGAAACAGTACCAATGCTTATGTCATTGTCAATGGGTATGAACACCTTACACCACCTTCCCAGTAAAGCAACTTATACCACCACTCGCCCCACCCCACCCCAATTTTTAAAAATCCTCCAAGGAGCCACTCCATCTTTAACTTTTAACAAATGAACTTTCCAAGACATTGTCAGGCAGAATTAGAGTGGGTTGTATAATCCCACTTATTTCTGCTTTATCCAAAGTAAAAGAGAGAGTCCAAAAGCATTACAATTGTATAAACTCCATGTGGAATTTTCCCAGCCCTTTTGTGACATTAGCATTGGCGAAAAAGGTGGGAAAGAACAGAGACGGTGAAAAAGTCAGAATCTTAGTGTTGAGAAACCTCTTTGTAATTTTCCCGTCAAGTCCTAAATGAAAACTTCAGGATCTCCCAATTGAGCAGAGACTACCTATTTCATCAAATCACCACCTCCACTTCTTTTATACATTTACATCTAACGATCCTCTCCTTCCCCAAGAAACTAGACAACAACATTTTGTTTAGACCAACTTACTTGAATAACCGCTGCACCTGCTCCATGACTTGCACTTTCCCACTTGTCCAGACCTCAGCTGTCGCCATCTTGGCCTATGTTCCTTTCCTTTATTACCATCATGTCTGATCTGCACTGACTCTCCAATGAAGTAGCTAGAGAGGTCTTTCCTGGAGCAAAGCATTACAGAAATGATAATTCAGCCCTGACAAAGGAATTTAAGGTCCTGCAAACACAAACTCAACTTAGTTCTCCTTATAGTCTAATACACTACATTTCAGTTTCTTTCCAGTATTGCTATTCCCTCTTTCTGGCTGACACTGGTTTTCAGTATTCAGATAAAGGTTCTGATGAAGAGTCACTGAACTCAAAATGTTAACTCTGTTTCCTTTCTGCTGGTGCTGCTGGATTTGCTGAGTTTCTCCAGCAGTTTCTGCTTTTGTTTCAGATCTCCAGCATCTGCAGTTTTTCATAATATCTTTTATCAACAAAAGTTGTTGGCTGCTTTTTAATTTCCAGTATTTATTTTTAATAAAAGCATCATCGAAGAATTGGTCTTTGGAAGCCTACTAAAAGGAAAAACCTGCGTAACAGGCAAGGTCTTCTAACACAGGGGTAGCCGTTTTTAAATGGCTGTCTGTTTACAGTGAGCATTTCATGAACAGAATTCATTTAAGATGAAAAAGTGTTGAATCAGGTCTTCCCCGAAGTGATTGCTGAGAAAGGATGTTACGGAGCTGGAGTGCTTCTCAAAGAATGTTTATACCAACGGTCCTATTTTTAATGTTTATTCTTGGAATGTGGACATCACTGTACAGCCAGCATTTATTGCTCAATACCTTAAAATACCTTTGAGGAGGCGATGGTTACCTGCCCTCTTGAACCATTGCAGTCAAGTGGTACATGTGCAGTCAAGGCGCATGCACGCAATTATTCTGTATTTCCTGTCTGCATTTTCCAATGAATGATAGACCTTAAACTTCCCAGGTCCAGGTTCCAGGTTCCTGAAGTGTTCCAGAACCCAAACACTGCAGCTAACATTGTCATTACAAAGGCAGGATGTTGTTATATTTTTTTTACTGCAATGTAATCAGAAGCCATTGAAGTCCCAAAAATCTGACAATTCTTTTATTTATTTAGATTTTGATGAATATAGAAATTTCTGTTCCTGGCCTCGTTCTGCTCATTCAGATCTTCCTTGTCCATTCCTGTCAAGTTGCCAACATTGGCTATTTGCATAATGCGTGTTTGGCATCAATGTCTTTTTGCTTCCTCTCCAACTTATTACCAATCTGCAGGTTTTCACCTCCTGACTCCCATGCCCAGATATTTTTGCCACAATGATGTACAATTTGATGCACTCCATTCTTCCATATTAATGACTACCTCAATTTATTAAATGGAGTTTGAGAGTTTTATGAAGCAGGCTGCGTTTATGAAACCTGGATGCATCATGTCAGGTCAATACATACGAGAACCAAGGGAGAACCTATTTTGGAAGTCAAAACTTTTGACAGGTAAATTTAGAAAGATGTTGCCAAAGGTAAATAGCCATTAAATTGACTAACATTGTTAATATGTACAGGCATTCATTGGAGAACTTCAACAAGTTGATAAAGGACTTGTTTTCATTGCACTATATGGAATATTAAATTTTAACTTATCACCTGAACCCTGCACTTTGATCTTTGCACTAACTCTCAGTTTAACCATCTGTTGAACCTTTGAAAAAGCTAAACATATGGCTGTGTTCTTTGATTCAAATTGTCTGAACAGACAGTGAAGATGTCAAAGACTTTAAGAAAGTAGCTCTGGATGTTTTGTTGACATAGTTGTGCAATGGAATCTCATTATGAATGTTAGACTAGGCTAACAATAAAGCACTAATGCTGGGGTTCTGATTCTAAATGGGGTCACAGATTTTACATTTGGGGCCATAACTTACCGCTTCTCTGAGGTAACATTGGCAACCATTGGGAGGAGAGGAACCAGCTCGAATGAGATAGCAAGTCAATGGCACCAAACAGTAATGGGGTGGACAGCGAGCCCTGAAACATCAGAGCTCACATTCAAAGATGAGTTCAAGAAGGCCCAGGATGTTTGTGCATTGCCTTTGTCGGCAAAGCCTAGTAAAATGGGAGTTTGTGTGGCTAAGCTGGGAAGGTGGGTGCTGGCTTCAAATTTTATTGTGTTTCTATTCCTGTCCACCTGCTGTACAGGCTCCTTCACCGGGATAGCGAATGTATTTTACCGACACCAGCAGCTAGATCCAAAGCAGAGATTAGGTACGGAATGAGAACTGGTGAACGAGTACAAGGAAGGAGGTTGGAACACGTGGGTTGGAAGAAGAGGCTGCTTAGTGAGTGACTAAGTGAGGGAGTAACTTGGAAAGCATGACTGGTGGCAGGAAAGGGGTGGTTGGGTATGTGTTGAGGGGGAGAATGACTTTACAGTCTTCAGTCATCAGGGAATATAGAAATATTGGCTGTACCCTAAATGTGTATATAAGATAATTTTGAACTGTTAATAAAGACAAATGTTTATGTGTATATGATGTTCACATGCACTCTTATGACATTGACTTTGAGTCCAGGACTTGTGGAAGATGCATTGGTAATGTGGCCAAACAAATTGATAGTCAACCTGTAAATCCTTCCATTAGACCTGATGCTGGGCAAGAAGAATGGGAGAGAATCACCTGGCCTGCTATTGTGCTGAAGGAAATTACAAAGGACCTAGCACTTTGCCATAAGCACGAACCAATCCAATGGAAATCGATAACTCATCCCTCAGAAATTCAGGGTGGCAGGAAAGACAGACTGTTCCATAACACACAAACATTAATAACTACATACTGAATGTCAGTGATGCGTTGTTTGCTATTTTGTTTTGCTTGCATCTGGGAGACATTAATATTCAACTTGATAACTATTGAAAGATAGTTTTGTAAATATTGTCCTGGAGAGTTGAGTTTCTGTTTCAAGTTTAGTATGCTTTCCTTTATTGGTCAGAACATTGAGTATAGCCATTTGGATGTCATGTTGCAGCTGTGTAGCACATTGGTTAGACCACTTTTGGAATATAGTGTGCAGTTCTGGTCTCCCTCCTATTGGAAGAATGTTGTGAAACTTGAAAGGGTTCAGAAAAGATTTACAGGGATGTTGTCAGCTATGGAGGGTTTGAGCTATAGAAGTGCTGAAGAGGCTGGTACTGTTTTTCCTGGAGCATTGGAGACTAAAGGGTGACCTTATTGAAGTTTATAAAATCATGAGGGGCATGAATAGGGTAAGTAGGCACAGTCTTTTCCCTGGGATGGGGGAGTCCAGGACTAGAGGGCAAAAGTTTAGAGTGAGAGTGGAGAGATATAAAAGAGAATTAAGGGGCAACTTTTTCACACAGCGGCTAGTGTGTGTATGGAATGAGCTGCCATAGGAAGTGGTGGAGGCTAGTACAATTACAACATTTAAAAGACATCTGGATAGGTAAATGAATAGGAAGGGTTTAGAGAGAAATGGGCCAAGTGCTGGTAAATGGGACTAGATTAATTTAGGATATCTGGTCGGCATGGACAAGTTGGACTGAAGAGTCTGTTTCTGTGCTGTATGTCTCTGAGTCTAAGTAGGATTTGAATGGGTATTTGTTTATGTTGACAGTTTCATTAGCATCTCTAAGACATCTCAGTGTTACCCTTGGGCTCTTGAGCTCAGTACATCGTGAATACTGGATAAGTGGGTCGTGCAATTAGGGAGTATATAGAACTCAGGTGGGTATGGAGAGGGCATGAGGATGTAGGAGGGCATGGCTGGCCGAGGATTAAGGAGAAAGTGAGGACTGCAGTAAAAGCACAGCAGGTTAGGCAGCATCCGAGGAGCAGGAGAATCGACATTTCGGGCAGGAGCCCTTTATCGGGAATGAGGAAATGGCTGAGGACTAACATTCATTTGCATTTTCAAATATATCAAGGAGATTAGCAGACAGGGACTGGATGTTGTCCCTTGAACTAGTACTGAAAGTCAGGCCATTTCCTGACAGCCTGTCCTGGCTCCTGTTATTTGCCTGCCCACAGCTGGAATCTGGCTGCAATGGGGCTGCTATTTCCAATTTAGGTTTCCAGTTCACTCTCGAGCCTTTTAAACTGTCACTCTGGCAGCTGCCTGCCTTCCTTCCTGAGTTGGAAGCAGCAGCTCCACTGCAAACCAGATTCCAACTGCGGGCAGGAAAAGAACAGGAGCCATGAGACTAATCACAATGTCAGGAAATGGTCTGACTCTCAGTGCCTGTTCAAGGGACAATATCCAGTCCCTATCTGCTAATCTCCTTTTATATATTTGAAAATGCAAATGAGGGGAGGCAGTGGTCTAGTGATGTTATTGCTGAACTGTAAATCCAGAGACCCAGGAATGTTCTGGGGATCTGAGTTCAAATCCCACCACGGTAAGTGATGGAATTTGAATTTGATAAAAATCCGCAATTAAGAGTCTAATGATGACCATGATACCATTGTCAGTTGTTGGAAAACACCTATTTGGTTCATTAATATCCTTTAGACACAGAAACTGCAATTCTTACCTGGTCTGATCTACATGTGACTCCAGACCCACAGCGATATGGTTGACTCTTAACTGCCCTCTGGGCAATTAGGGATAGCCAATATATGCTGGTAGACAGCAGTGCCCTCCCAGTAAATGAATTACAAAAAAGCTTTCAAAATTTGGAGGTACAAAAACCAGATAGTCTGTCAAGACTGTTCCTTACTCTCACTGGAACATTACAGATGAGAGCCCTTGAACCCCCCTGCAGCAGCTCTATGGTATAACCTTTTCTCATAGGCAAAACAGGGAAAATAATCATAGTTACAAAATGCCTTTTCAACTCCCTCAGTTTGTCAGGATATCACATGAACTAAGTTTTAGCTTTGAAGATATTTACCTTCTCCATGATATGAACTTTGTCTAATACAAAGATTGAAGTTTTATAGATTTGGACACTGCAGCGATGACCTTGCATCTTCTTTTGTATCTCTGCACTCTATTATCAGCTGAGCAAACCATTTCAAAGGATAATTGTACCAGGGGATAGTGCCCCCTCAGATGAAAGAAGTAATTTAAAACAATGATTTAGACCGTAATGTAATTTTTCTGTTAAGTGCTGTATCAGGTAAATAGGGGGTATTTATGTGGGTGACAAAGACTGTACTAATCGTGAGTATGGTTTGTACCCACTTGTGGTTGAAGTAATCCTTTAGATCCTGTTTTATGTAAGTACCTACTATTTTCTAAGTGTAGGTTGTTGTAGATCACAGACATGAGCAGGCTAAATTTGGATCAGCTTTGATATGTCACTATGGGTCCTATCCTCAGAGATGCATTTCCTGAAGTATAATTAAGTGGCATACTATAACGCATTATCCAGCTCACAAACTGCAAAGTGCATCTGCCTTGTGATGGTGCAAAGCTTTAATATAAAAACATCTACTTTCCTGAATATTAATGCATTGTTTGAGAAGATTATACAGTATGTTAGAAAACATGATTAGCATTGATACATTTTGTTTAATGGCACCTGAAAGTTTTCAGAGTTCAGGGAATGCATTGCCTTTTGGGTTGCCTTCATTGCCAGCTCACTAACAATAGGCTGAGACATTTGTGACCAATTACTTAAGGTGGTCATACATCCTTTCTGTCTCAGTTATGTTGGAGGAATATTAAATCCAATGTTAAAATAGCAGCCCGAAGCTCATCGCATGAACCTACTAGGTATAGGTTCACTAAAACCGCTTATAGTCTCAAAATCAAGGTTGTTGTGGTAAAATACAGATTCATGATTTCACTATGGAACCAAAACACATTGTGGTAATGGATGGTGTTCCTGCGTTATCTCACAGTCTTAGATTTGCTATGCTTTTCCCCAACAACTCTGATGCTATTTAAGCCATGCATTATGATCACTGTTTGACTTTCAAAATATTGACATGCCTGATTATGCAAAGCATCAGTTATGTGGGTAAGTTCCTGGCCCTTGAACACTGAGAAAGTTTAATAGAATGCAGCCAGTTGAAGAGAAATTGATACAGATAATAATAAACTGGCCTTTCCAAAGGCTACTTTAATGAATATGTTTCAACCATTGCAAAGGTTGTTTGGTAACAAATAATGGCTGATATAACATGTGGGGAAACAGAAAACTGATTGGATCTTCAGTTTAGCGATAGAACAGTGCTGCACTTCAATGCTTTTTCATGTAGCTGGTGGAGCATGAGGTGTTGGTGAGGGACAGGTCTCTACTTACCACTGCAATGCCTACGTGGCATAGGTAGCATGACTTGAAGAAAGTGGAAGAAGAGAATCTGAAGGCTGCAACTGAACCTTATGTCCATAGCAAGTCTGGTCCTCTGGTGCATGGCGTGCTGCTTATTGTGGCTTGCTTTGCACGTGTTTCCATAAAATACATTCACTAATATTCCTGTCCTCCCATTATACAGATCTTATATGACTGAGTAAACAGATGCAAATGTTAGGAACGCACAACAATATCTAAGAGATTTTTATATACTTTTTCTTGGAAATTGGCTGGTGCTATCTGGAAAATTGGGTGGGGCATCAAGTTGGCAGTAAACTGACATAATGGGTTACAAACATTGAAACCTAGAAACTAGGAGCAGGAATAAGCCTTTTCAGTCAGCTCTGCCATTTAAAATGATTATGGCTGATCATCCAACTCATTCTGTCCTGCTTTCTTCCCATATTGCTTGATCCCTTTATGCCCAAGAACAAATCTAACTCCTTGAAACATTTAATGGTTTGCCCTCAACTGCAAAGAATTCCATAGGCTCACCACTCTGGTTGAAGAAATTTCTCCACATCTCAGTCCTAAATGACCTACCTTAGACCATGACCCTGGTTTCTTGTTACCGCATCATCCTTCCTGCATTTACTCTATCAAGTTCTGCTGGAAGTTTATATGTTCCTATGAGAACTCCCTTTATTCCTATAAACTCCAGTGAATATGATCCTAACTGAAACAATCTCCCTTTATACATTATTCTTGCAATCCCAGGAATCAGTCTGATAAATCATTTTTCCAACACTTCCCACCAATTCATTTCTTAGGTCGGTCCTTGCATTATTTGCAAGTAATTAGTTGGAAGATCTGCTGAGTTCTGTGGGCTATTAATTATACATGCCTCTGCATTAAATTGAAGGTACCTTGCAAAATATTTATTTGAAATTTCTGTTTAGTACATCTAATTGTCACTTTTGTCCTTCCTTTACTTACCAATATCCCAAGCTCTTCTGTTAAATTCTTATTTGAGTCGAGATAACAAGTGTTGTCAGCATGTGACTGATGACAGCATTGAAGCAGAATCCAACCTTGTCTTTATTCAGGCATTTCTTTTCCAGCAATAATGGTTCTGAAATCTTTTTGTATTGCCACTGCTAGCCCAGGGGATACTGAGATCTGTTGTAATACTTCCCCTGCTCCTGTAAATCAGGTCAGAGTCCTAGATTCAATTACTGGTCGGCATGGACTAGTTGGACCAAAGGGTCTGTGTCTGTGCTGCGCATCTCTATGACACTATCTCACTGTAGATTTCTTTCAGCAAAGGGATAAGGAACACAACTGATTGCAGCATCTACAGGGCAGGGACTGGAAACATCAGTTGGAATTTTCACTTTTGGGTCCTGTGACTCCTGCTGGCCAGTGTGCACAAGTCGTTGGGTTGAGGACCTGATTAAACCTAGCTGTGATCTTGATTTGAGAAACACTTCCCCAAGTGTCAGAGACTCGCACACAAATTCTGGCCATTTATTGAAGTGCCAGGGCTTTGGAAGGGACAGTGTTGTCGAGGTGTTCCGGAGATGAGGGGAAGAGAGAGGAGAGAAAACAAAGTAATGGTCAGTATACAACCACTCACTGGTCAGATTTTAACAAACAGTGTGTAAGTGCCCAGAACAATGCATCAATGCTGCCTAATAGACTCTAAGAATACTCCTTTACCTGGAAAGTGCTATGAGATGTCTCATGGTCATAAGAAGCACCATATGTGTGAATGTCATTGAGTCGTGACAGTACAGAAGAAGGCCATTCAACCCATTGTGTCCATGCTGGCTTTCCTAAGGAATAGTTCATGAATTGCCCCATGTCCACTTTCTCCCCATGTCCCTACTAATTCCTCCCTTTTTGCTATCTAGAAGGTACCCATCTTGTCTATGACAAAATGATGAACCTCCCAACCTAATTCCGTTTTCCGATACTTGGTCAATATCCCAGAGATTGCAAACCTTCAGGTACGTAAGCAGACATTTTTCAGATGAGTTAAGTTTTTCTGTCTCTGCTACCCTTTTCACGCAATGAGTTCCACACCCTCCTCACCCTCTGAGTCAAAAATAATTTCCTCATCTCTCATCCTTCTGCCTTTAAATCTCTGTCCCCAGCCACTGACCCCTCTGCAAAAGTGTAATCGATCTTTTCTGACCACGTGTCCGGGCTCATCACAACCTACTGCAGACAAGTGAAATCTCCCTTCAGCTTCACCTGTACCAAGGGAACACCCTGCCTTTCCCCAAAGCTGCAATTTTCCAGTGACTCCTTGTAAAACTCCTCTGTGACCTTGACATTGCAGAAGAAGGTAGAGAAGATTTGGAGGAAAAAGAGGAGTCTTTCTCAAGCTGCTAGAGTCATTCGGCAGGGTGGTGCCAAATTGAATTAAATGGCAGATTTACGAAATAATATGCTGCAGTTCATTGGTCATCTATGTTCCTGTTTATTCCACTAGATACTATTTCCCGCAAAAATTTTCAAGGTGCAGTACCAATGAATACAGACAGTTTCTGCAGGCTGGAGGTGGCACCTGTCTTTTCAATAAGCCTCAAAAGGTAAGATCTTCAATAAACAATGAATATACTTTACAAGTGACCATATGGCATATAGCATTTTGTAGGTTGGAGATTATTTTGTATTTGTCAACCTCATCAGTGATAAAGAAAGAAGAACATTTTAGTCTTTGTTTCCCAGAATTACTTTAATCAACTATGGTTCAGTAATTTCAGATTGGATTCAGTTGAGTATCTCCTGTGTTTATCATTGTGTATGAATCCTTAAGTGCACACAGTGTTTACTTAATAGTGAGCGTAATCAATTAATCGCAAGCACTTTGCAATCCTCTGGGGTTATGATAGCATGTTATAGAAAAACAACCTTTAGATTAGTCTTAATGTCCTTTGATTGCCTCAGTCATTGAAGGTTTTCACCTGTTTAAGGTGCTTACTGGTGTACAATAGATCTCTATACCTAATGTATGGACTAGGAGAAAGTGAGGACTGCAGATGCTGGAGATCAGAGTTGAGAGTGTGATGCTGGAAACGCGCAGCAGGTCAGGCAGCATCTAAGGTGCAGGAGAGTCAATGTTCGGGCATAAGCCCTTCATCCGGAATAGTGAAGGGCTTATGCCCGAAACATCGACTCTCCTGCCCTTTGGATGCTGCCTGACCTGCTGTGCCTTCCCAGCGTTTTCGACGTTGCTATAGACGAGGTGCATTCATGTTCGTAGTGAAAATTAAAGAGGACCAACATCACTGTTGTGTAGATATGAACAAACATGCAATCAAACTTGTGAATTATGAACAGGAGTAAGTCATCCAACTCCTTGAGCCTGATCCAGTATTCAATATGTTCATGGCTGACCTGATTACTATACTGTCTGCCTACTGCCAATATCCTTTTGTCTTTTAGTTATCAAGAATCCATCTATCTCTACCTTCAGAATATCCCGGAACTCTGCTTCCACTGCACTTTGAGGAAGAGAGTTCTGTCTGTGGGGAAAAAAAAATTCTCGTCACTGTCTTAAATGGGCACCCCCTTTTATTTGGAAACTGCAAACACCCAGCTCTAGATTCTGTCAGAAGGAGAAGCATCATTTTCACATTTATCCTGTCAAGGCCACTCAGGGTCTTGTACATTTCAATCAAGTTGGAGAAAGTAGGGATTACAGACGCTGGAGATCAGAGTCAAGAATGTAGTGCTGGAAAAGCATAGCATGTCAGGCAGCATCCGAAGAGCAGGAGAATCGACGTTTCAGGCAAAGGAGGGTGGAGCACATAGATGGGAAAGACGATGGACAGGTCAAGAGGGCGGTGTCTGGGATAAGGTGGGGGGTTGGGAAATGAAGAAACTGGTGAAATCCACATTGATCCTGTGTGGTTGCAGGGTCCCAAAGCGGAAGATGAGGCATTCTTTCTCCAGACATCGGTGGTTAGGGTTTGGCGATGGGCGGAGGCCCAGGACCTGCATGTCCTTGGTGGAGTGGGAGGGGAAGTTAGTGTTTGGCCACGGCGCAGTGGGGTTGGTTGGTGTGGGTATCCCACAGATGTCCTCTGAAACAATCCACATGTTGGCATCCTGTGTCCCCGATGTAGAGGAGACTACATCGGGTGCAACGGATACAATAGAGATATTTATGGACGTACAGGTAAATTTCTGTCGGATGTGGAAGGATCCTTTGGGATTTTGGGCGGAGGGAAGGGCGGAGATGTGGGAGTAGGTTTTGCACTTCTTGCGATGGCAGAGGAAGGTGCTGGGAGTGGGGTGAGGCCTGGTGTGCGGGGAGCTGCAGAGGGAATGGTCTCTCTGGAACGCTGATAGGGGTGGAGAGGTAAATATATCCCTAGTGCCGGGTCTGTTTGTAGTTGGCGGAAGAGGTGGAGGATGATGCGATGTATACAGAGGTTGGTGGGGGGGGAAGATGAGGACCGAGGCGTTCTGTCCTTGTTGCGTTGGAAATGGTGGGTTCAAGGGCGGAGGTGCGGAAAGTGGAGGAGATGCGCTGGAGGGCATCATCAACCACGTGGGGGGGGAATGTTGTGGTCTTTGAAGAAGGAGACCATCTGGGATTTTCTGTGGTGGAATTGGTCATCCTGGGAACAGATGCAGCAGAGGCGGAGGAATTGGGAATAAGGGATGGCCTTTTTGCAGGAGGCAAGATGGGAGGAGGTATAATCCAGGTAGCTGTGGGAGTCGATGGGCTTGTCGTGGTTGTCCATAGTTAGTCGGTCGCCAGAGATGGAATGGAGAGGCCCAGAAAGGGGAGGGAGGTATCTGAGATGGTCCAGGCGAATTTGAGGTCAGGGTGAAAGGTGTTAGTGAGCTGTTCACCCTCCGTGGGAGCACGAGGTAGCACCAATATAGTCATCGACGTAGTGGAGGAAAAGATGGGGGATGGTGCCGGTGTAGCTGCGGAAGATGGACTGTTCGATGTAGATGGGATTAATGTGGACTTCACCAGTTTCCTCATTTCCCCTGCTCCCGCCTTACCCCAGTCCCAAGCCTCCAACTCAGCACCACCCTCTTGACCTGTCCATCGTCTTTCCCATTTATCCCCTCCAGCCTCCTCACCTTGCCCCCACCTTCATCTACCTGTTGCATTCTCAGTTACCCAGCCCCACCCTCCCTCCCATTCATCTCTTTGCCCCCCGGCCCATAAGCTTCATCCCTAATGAAGGGCTTATTCCTGAAACGTCGCTTCTGCTGCTCGGATGCTGCCTGACCTGTTATGCTTCTCCAGCACCACACTCTCGACACTATTTCTATTACGTAACCTCATTTTTCTGAACTCCAGTGGATACAAGCCGAGCCTGTCCAACCTCTTATCATTAGATAACCTTCCTCTTCCAGTCTAATAAAATGGCTTCCAATTCATTTAAGTAAGGAAATCAATATTGCATACATTTTTCCAGATGTTGTCGTCTCACCAGAGTCCGGTATAACTGAAGCATAACGTACCCTCTTTTGGATTTAATTCCCCTCTCAATAGATAACATTCAGCTTTTCTAGTAATTAATTCTTAGTTATTTTCCTAATTACTTGCTGTACCCACATGGTAACCTTTTACAGTTCATCCATTAGCACACCCTGATCCCTCTTCATCTCAGAGCTTATCTCTCACTATTTAGATCATGTGCTTTTTAAATTCTTCGTGCCTAACTGAGCAGTTTCACATTTTGCCATGTTATATCGCATTTGCCCAGTCTTTTCCCACTTGCTTGATCTGTGTATTATCTGTAATTGCCTCCTATGTCCTCTTCATAGTTTATTTTCCTACCTCTCTTTGTATCATCAGCAAATTTAGCAACTGTACCTTTGGTCTGTACATCCACTTTATTTACATATGAAGTAATTCATTGATCATAGCGATTCAAGCATGACGTTTCAGAAGCAATGGGTTCACATTTAGGAAGTGACTAGTTCACAGACTTTAGAAAGAAAATATAATTTGGGCATAGGGCCATAGTTGGTTTAGATGAAAGATATTGGTGGCAGATTTGAAGAAGAGGGAAACACTATGTGAGCAGATGGATATATAACCAATATCAGCTAAGGTGGACACAGGTGGAGAAATGGACACAATGTCTAATCTAAGCTGCAAAGATCAATGTAAAAGGGACCATTAAGTGCAAAAAGCTGACCATGAGCAGCAAAGGAAGTTAAAGGGGAAAATTTGGTTTCAATAGCAGCAGTGGTTTCAAGGGAGGTTGAAGGGGGCATCATTGACAAGACTAATGTGAATGTGTGATGAGAGAGAACCAAGAGAAAGGTAAAAATTCAGAGTAGGGAGGAGTTTTTTTTTGTTTAGATGTTTGATTCAGTGGACTGGGGTAATGGCAGAGGAAGCTGATCAAATGATCTCCATCGTGGTGACAAAAAGGTCAGTGAGCTGTTTTCACTCTTCACAATGGAGAGTGGTTTTAGAAGCTACAGTGGTGATGAACAGAGGATTATATGAGTGTTTTCGGAAAAGTAAGCCAATTAGATCTGTCGACGTTTGTCAGTCAGAACAACGAGTGGGGTGAATAGAAGATGATAGGAATCTGGGGTGAAATCAATTTAAATTATGCCAGCAATGAGGTTTGAGGTGAATTTTGGCTTTTGTAATTTTGACACAATATTCAAATTTATCAGGAATCTTCGAGCCTGTTGTGCTCATCAGGTTTTTTTAAGGTTTTGATGGGGCTCTGGTTTATCAGAGGAACAAAAGGGGAAGAGTGATGGATGGGCAGAAGTTCTATTCTACCTCTGCCCTGTCTCCTGTTCTTACCAACTCCAAACATTTCTTGATGAATGGCCTAACGTTCACTCAGTAATGTTTCATTCAGTAAGTGATTTTTTAGAAGCACATTGGCACTAAGCTTTATAAAAAAAACTCAGGATTTCATGATTTTATGTTATTTGCTATTGAAACTTGTTTAGAATTTTCAGTAACTGTGAGCCAAGTCTCAAAATGATCTGTTCAACTATTTCCACAGCTAATTGATCCTCAAGAATGTGGAAATGGGTTTGTCGAAACAGGAGAAGAATGTGACTGTGGTTCTGAAACTGTGAGTAAATTTCTCTCCGAGGCTCAATGTGTGTGGTTCTATTTCTGTACTTTACCAAATGAAATTTGCTGAATTATCACATGAAATGTGTTTTAGCCCAATTTTGATTTGCATCATTATTTACTGTGGAGAAAGACATAGAAGCTAGACAACTTGGAGAAATAAATAGTGATATCTTGAAAAGAGTCCACATCATATTGACTGTTTTGGAATATTGTGTGCAGTTCTGGTCTCCATCCGATAGGAAGGTTGTTGTGAAACTTGAAAGGGTTTAGAAAAGATTGACAACGATTTTGCCAGGGCTGGAGGGTTTGAGCTGTGGGAGAGACTGAACGGGCCGGAGCTTTTTTCCCTGGAGCATCAGAGGCTGAGGGGTGACAAGAGAGAAGTTTATAAAATCATGAGGGGCATGGATAGGGTAAATAGACAAAGTCTTTTCCCCGGGCTGGGGAGTCCAGAACCTGAGGGCAAAAGTTTAAGGTGAGGGGGTAAGATTTATAAAGGACCTAAAGGGCAACTTTTCCATGGTGCGTGTATGGAATGAGCTGCCCGAAGAAGTGGTGGAGGCTGATTGATGGGAAGCAGAGTGTCGTGGTAAATAGTTGATTTTCAAAGCAAAGGTAGGTATGCAGTGAGGTTCTCCAGAGGTTGGTATTAAGGCACTGTTTTTCTCAATATCCTTACTGACCTAGACTTGAACACAAGGAGACAATTTCAGTATTATGAACTGTCATAGACTTCAGTAGGGGACAGACTGGTAAAATAGGTGGAATAAATAAGGAGAGACAATGTAAAACAAATGATAAAATTATAAAGGTATGCAGGTGCAGAAGTAACAGTATGGTGAGGCAGATTAAAATTTCACAGGGCTTGGGAGAAATGGGTGGAGACCTGACAGATATGATGGGCTGAATGACCTTCTGTCTTGTCCTATGATTATTCTTTGACTCTGTTCTCAGAAGTGGGAAATAAGGGAATGTTGGGGGAGGGGGTTGCAGGACAATGTGGGTGGGCACTTTATTGTGCAGGGGATTAACATCAGCTTCTTGAAGGCAGGATGAAATTACAGTATTAAGTTGAGGAAAATTGAGCTTCCTGAGCAAGCATCACAACCTCCTTATTATATTTGCACATCATGTGTATACTTTAACAGACAACTTTGCCAGAGTTATGTGTACCTTTCCAATTGAGTAATTATCAAGTGAGAAACATGTGCCTTCAGTTTCCTGTCAACTTAAGCATGAGCTGCAACAGACATTATTGGACGATCTGGTGTGCGCTGAGTCGGAGCTGCTTTTTCTGCTATGGGTGAGCTTTAAGAAAGTGGGATATTGATGGCTGAGTTTGGTGGAGGCAGTCAAAGGAGAAGTTGAAAATTGAGTGAGGGAGAGAGGGAAGGAATTGGCCACCTCACAGTGTCCTCTTAAGGACAGAGGAAGGTAGGTAGAGCCATAAAAGAAAGATGAAACTCTAAAGATGACATGTCAGCATGATTACGGACGATCTTAAGTTATACAGGGAAGGTGAATGGGGAATGTCCGAGAGTCAAGGGTAGCCAAGGACAACAGAGCATGAAAGAAGGGAAGTTAGTGATGATAATCAGCAGGGATGTTTCAGTCTACTGAAGGAAGTTTGAGGGCCAATGGCAGCAGGTCAAAAATGATAGGAGGTGGGTCACAGTCAGTGTTGAGAGAGGGAGGGAATGTCAAAAGTTGATTGAAGGGGATTGCATTGAGAGTGATGGCTTCAAGCTTGGGGGATCCGGGTGGCAGGTGGAAAGGATGTGGCAGCAATTACACTTCCCTAAAGCTCCTCAGACAGTGAGAATAGTGCTCTTGACTTGCAGGAAATGCGCTTCCTAAACCTTTGCATCCGGGAAGTAACAGTGGGGGCAGTGACTTCCTGTCTGCCTTCTCCACAAGATTTCCCAAGTTCCTCTCACATAAGTACCTAATTGGTTGACTGCCACATGACCATATATGGCCAGTTGTTTGTTAGGAGAAATGGAGCTCATTTACGGTTCCACTTCTGACTATTTTAACCCCTCCGGAACATTCCGCTCTATGATTCTACTGCTGCCACTTTAATGAACAAAATGTTGGTTAACATTGAACAAGCACACATTTTGTAGTGTCTAATGTAATGGAACCATTGGGAATTATGAACAAGTTACAGAAGTCAGACAAAATGGAAAACATGAAACTAGGTGGGAATGGTTGCATTTATGTCATCCACTACTCCATTAGTAATTTTCAAGATGTGAAGTAGACTGGAAGCCACCTTTAGATCAGAGACAGCAGAGACCTTACTGCAACCTGATTACCCATTGTCAATATGTTCTTACTGGAATTATGTTGAGAGTCCCTTTTGATGTTGGTACTGGGAGTTCATGTCGTTGGCACCTGTTAGCCACACTCTTCGACGGACCATCACCCATGAATTTCACAAAGTAAATGAGTTCTAATTGTTGATTCTGATGGGTTTGTTTGAAGGTGCACTACGGCAACCTGATTTCCACACCTTGCCCCCTGCCCCACACCCCACAAGCAACGTATGGGGGTTGGACATTCTGTTATTTGTGAACTACACCAGTTTTCTATTCACTAATTTAAATAGGCAGTGTCACAGACAGCTCATGTTTTCTGATTCAGCAGTCTCTCATTACTGAAAACATCTAATTTAAGAATCATCTCGCTGTTGCCTTCAGACACCCAACAGTAAACGATGCTTTTTTTGTCCAAACAGACTATTTGTGTGCAGCTTATTAAAGTTCTCAATTGGTCAGGTTATTTGTATAATTTCAGCAAAACTTACTCACAACTATCGCCTGCACAATTTCTGCTGCTTACAACAGGCTTATACGTCATGCATACCAACTATCTTAAAGAAACAAAATAAATCGACATCCCTCTGAATTTGGGTAAATACGTAGCTGAGAAAGAACTTGTATTCACTAGTGGACATTACGTACACATCGATGATGAGTTCTTTTTATTTCATGCAGGAATGTGACAAAGTTGGTGGCAAATGCTGCAAGAAGTGTACCCTTACCCACAATGCAATGTGCAGTAATGGACTCTGTTGCCGAAATTGTCAGGTAAGATGTTTGCTTTGCCACACACCTCAGCAGACAGAGATCTACACACACTGTTTTAGTCATCTTTTCAATCATGATTCTAGCCTTTGTACACAATCTTCATACACAGGGTAAAGGTCTGTTCTTGATGACTGGGAATAGTCATGTGTAATTCAGCTGGACATTCTGATCCACTAAGTTCCCAATAAATTAGTTGCTAGCATCAAACTTTGCTGCAATCCAATGTAGCTCAAAGCACAGAACATTTTGCTCTCTGGACCCAGAAGAGGGCACACCGGTCAGGATTTTGAGTTGTCCCAGTGTCTGTTCTTTCCAAGGGCCATTTGACTGCACTCATTCCCCAGCTCTTTTCCACAACTTGCAAGGCTTACTCAACAAAAAATTATTTAAGGATGTTAGCACAGTATAAACTGTAGATCAGAAAATGTTTGATTAATGTATTTATCCCAATTAAACAAAGATATGGTTATAATGTCATATGAAGCATATGCACCATGTACTGTCAGTTCTGCTATAACACGGTAGTTTCATTCTCATGCAATCAGTGTTAAAATTAGCAACGTAATAATGGGGTCAGAATCGCACTATAACCAATACACGCATGAAAAGTGTGAACTGCAGAAACATTGTCCCCAATTCGTAAATGATATTATAGCGAATTTGCATTAACAAAACGCGTGTTAGAGCAGAATGACCTGTAGAACATTACTAAGCTTTTTTAACCCTCCCCCTTGTCAGTTGTCCTTTACGTCATGGAAAGCACCTAGTCAGCATTGTACATGACTGTCTTTGGGTCTTTAGATGCCTAAACTGGCCAATTCTCAACCCACAGTTGTTTGGGCACATGAGGCAAGACGTCATTCATTAAAACATTGGGATCTGTGGACAAATTGTCATCATTCTAAATGATTTGTAGCAAGCTCCTCTCGGTCACCAAGGTCAATGCTTCCATACTTGCCTGGGAATGTTGGCCATTTGATCATTAAGAAAACCAGATGACCCGGTAGGAGAAACTGTTTTTCCATCGTCCAGACACTGTGTACTATTGCATAAAAGTTGATTACGAAGCTAAAACTATTACCTGTCTGTAATACAATTTTAAAGGAGAGTAAACAAATACCTCTCTGCTTTGTGATGATGCCTCACTTGTCAGCCTTTCCCAATACCGGTTGGGTTCCCATCAGGTTCTCCACTGCTTTGATTGATTGATTGGCTCAATTCTTGCTCTCAATCCAACTGGTTTATGGCCCCAAATTCCTCTGATCTCTCTCTCTCTCTCTTGCACTGGTTTTATGGCCTCAAACATTTGCTTTGTCTCAGGGTTCTCTCCTCACCTGCTCCTCACATAAAAAACAAACTCGAGCACCATGTGTCTTCCTCAATGATTCTATGATGTCTGCCCAATTTCGATCCAAGACCATTCACTTGGTGGGCAAAAACAATAAACAAATCCCTATGGCTGCTAACACAGGACGCTGGCTGGTATCGATGTGAGCCAGTGACCTTGTGTCATCGTCGCCATGCTGTAACTATCTGGGTTAACCAGCCTGCGGGTTCTCTTTGTTGTGCTGAGTCAAAGGACCTGTCTAATTGTAAATAAGAAATGGTAGACCACTCATGAGTCTTCACAAAGACAGGTGCTTTTTCGACATGTGATGTGTCGTGTATTGTATGAAAGGAATAGGTGCTATTAACATCAATTCGTTTGACATAATTACAGTCATCAGGAGCCAGGTTATATCATGTCCGTTGTGAGAACACTGTGGTTTTCAGAGGTTTTAAGACAGAAGTAACAAGCTGTCTGTTTGAGTCCAATAAAGTAAACATCTTGTGAGTCCTTGGGAATTTTTTTTAAAGTTGGTACAATAGAAGCAGCCTGAATGAGTGGGGTCAAGGTCCCACAGAACCAAGACTTTTAGTTTTAATTTCTCAGGAGCAGTTGCTGGGGTCCTGAAGCAGGTTTTGAAAACTGCAGTACATCTCTCTCTGCTGCCCTTTCTCTCTCTGAGTTTTCTCTTGATGTTTTCCCTCCTGAACTGGAGAATTGCGTGTCAGATTATCTATTTTACTGAACTTGCCTTTGCCAAAGGTGTGTTTATGGGATGTTACTGTATTGGAACAGTTACTGTTCAGTGGTTAGATAATCTATTATTGTGTTAAGTTTTCCAGTAGAGCCAACTTATTCCAATTTCTTCTTCCTTTTGTTGTATTTTAGTGTATGAATAAAGATTGGTTTTGCCTCACGACTGATAGTTTGACCAATTAAATTACATCTGGAACTCAACACCTGGTACTTGCCTTTAAAATAACAAAAGTTAAGATCTAGGCTATCTTCTTACTATATTGTGAGTGAGTTTGGTCTGGTCCATAACACAGTCTCCTTTGGGACCTTGGGCAATACTAACTGTTTCTCCTCTCAAAGATTGTGTAACACAACTAAGTTGGGTGACATTAATGCAGCTTCAGTGTTACCTCTCAGAATCATTACCTGATACTGTAGGTTGATACACAATTGTTTTGGCAATATTCAAGGAGTTCCTTCATTTTTTACATGCAGAATTGAAGAGTTTAAGAATGGGCATCAACAGTGCAGTTATCCTTAATCTGTACATTATGTATGCCCATGGTGGGCTTTTTAGAGTTTTCTCACAGAGAGCACTTTCTACCGAGATGGAATTTAATACTGATAACAGAGGGCAGTTGATCTTTGAGATGAACAGAAACTGTCAGGTAGTGTGAGGGCTATTACACAGTCTTGCTTGACCCCAGTTTGTATTGGAAGGCATCTGTTTCAGAATTTCCACTGAAGACAGTTGTAATGGAACCATCATGAAACAGTTGCGGGATTGTCATGAAGTTTCTTGGACGTGCAAACATTCAGAGATCATCCACGGGACCTCGAAATTTGCAAAGCCAAATGCTTTGGTTTATTCTATGAATGCAATGAAAAGCTCACAGTGTTGTGCTTGACATATTTCTTGGTATTGTTGCCAGACTAATCCATGTTCAAGCTTTTACTGGATGGTTTAAACCCATTGTGTTTCTAGGAGAAATCCCTCAGTCCCCAGAAGTAGATGATTCAGGTGAGAATGTGTCAGAATTTTCCCTGCTATGGAAAAGAGGGAAATATCTTGATAGTTTGGATGGCATGACTACAATTGTCATACCCCTGAAGTCGATGAGCAGTCGTTTTGCCTCCTAAATCTTCTAAACCTGCATAAGCCCTCCAGCTTTGAAGACCTCTGTTGAAATCACAACTTTGATTTTTCTTTTTCAACAATCTCATTGATTGCTTGCTGCAGCACTCCCATCAATGGTGGTCCGCCATGGATTCTGCCAAACGTGTTTGAGGAATAGTGAGAGAGGAATAACTGCGACTGTGGATTCACAGTTAAGAAGTTGTTCACATTTGCCTATGTAGGGTTGCTCTACCTGGAGCTCCTGACAGCAGGAATTTTCAGAGCAGAGAAACCCCTCCATAATTTCAAGATAGCAATACCTGGAGAAATATTTTAGTCCCAGGCAGAAAATGAACAGAGTCAGTATCAGAGCCACATCTTGACCGCACTATCATTATTCCTAATGGTCTGGTCTTCAAATGTGTGTCACCCCCATTGCCTGTGTTTTTGCTTCATCTGCCAACTTGACCTCTGCTGCTGATAGTTTCAGGAATTTTTACTGATATATCTCATGTTTGAGTTCCTGCATATTTGGATAAGGTTTGAGCTGGGAATTATGTCTGCAATAAAAATCCAGACATGATGCAGCTTGCATACATCAACAGCTAAGGGATGGGAAGGGCAAAAGGAGAAAATGTCCAACACTGATGGAATGTCCACAGACAATCAAGCAAAGCCCTGGACAGGGTACTGGTTCTCTGGATCTCACATCTGCCCTCTTTTAGTGGGATTATAAAGGCTGTTGAATTAAGTCCTGATTTGATGATTCATTCAGAAAGATAGCAGCAGCTCCGTAACAGTTCCTGTATGAGTGCAGTGCACTCCTGTGAGACAGCAGTGGTTTTGTAACACTTCATTGTCATAGAGCCATTGAATTTATTTATATTCAGTGAGGCTTGGTGTCCAGCTCTTTCCCAGAAATGTTTCCCTGCAGCTAATGGAACACATACACATCCTCATGCTTTGAAGAAGGGTGCAGAGTGCAGTGACTGAGTTTGATACCAGAATAAACAAATGACTGGCCTTTGAACAGGCTAGATTTGCGTAATTCCGAGGCCAGTGATGTGTGGCAGAGGGTGGAAAGATGACACAGCAGATACAATCATTTTCTCTTCCTGATTCAAGATTTACAGTTCTAATGAAATGATCAGCATCTCGATCTCCTGAGACAATGATTGAAATAAAGTGCCTCTTTTTCTCCATACTTTTTCTGATTTTTTTTTTGTGCGGAGGAGCCGGTGTTGGACTGGGTGGACAAAGTTAAAAATCACACAACATCAGGTTATAGTCCAGCAGGTTTATTTGAAAGCACTAGCTTTTGGAGCACTGCTGCTGCGTCAGGTAGCTGTGAAGGGCAGCTACCTAATGTTGTGTGATTTTGAACTTTTGTGGTAAGCCATTCATAAAGTTCTCTTTGCACGAGGATTTATATTTCCTGACAGCATTTACTATGTAATAAGAAAATTAGACCATTGAATGTCTTTTCATTCCAGCAGACAGACATCATGCATTTGGCTCCCCAGTCAGTCAACATCAATGTGCCCCAGACTTTATTCTTTTTCAGACTACACTGAGCAAAGCATTTGAGTTCAATGTCTAACTAACATAGCCATATTGCACAGAAACAGACCCTTCAGCCCAACCAGTCCATGCTGACCATGTTCCCAAACTAAATTAGTCCCATCTGCCTGCACTTGGCCTATATCTCTCCAAATCTTTCCTGTTCATGAACTTATCCAAATATATACTAGTTCATCCACCACTGGGGAAATCCAAGCCCCAGTATTGCTTGTACACTGTGCATAAAGTGAAGCCTGCATTCTGCCTTTTTTCCCCCCAGTATGAACCACGAGGTGTGATCTGCAGGCAGGCAGTGAACGAGTGTGACATTGCAGAGACTTGCCCAGGAGACTCCAGCCAGGTAGGAGAGTTTCTTCTGTGCTCGTTACAGATGCTTCTTGACCAACCCATACCAATAGATGTGATTGATCTCCTGACCTGTCTAAAGCAAAGAGAGAAAAGATTTGGCACTGCATTTTCAAAAAGATATATTTCCTTCAAAATTTGTGTCTGGTATCATCTCTTTAGTTTTAATTCAAAAATAAAACTATTTTCTGATTGACCTTTTTGAGAGATGTTATTATGAACCTCTGGAAAAAGTGAGACTTGAACCCAGGTAGGGAATCTACCACTGCACCACAAGACCCCTTTATTCAGCACGTAAATGTGACAGGCAGTGGTAATTATAATGGGCATTTATATGTATTCATCCTGCAGTCAAGTAATGTGAATATAACACAGTGAGATGTACTGGGGATGAGGGATGCAGCGTTATGATACCTCCTTTCATACAATGCCTCACTTTCAGTCTTGTATGAAAAGCATATTTATTAGTAATAACTTTGTTTTGCAAACAAGTTGCAAATATAAACTACAGGTCTTCAGCATCTTGGCCTATATACTGATGTACTAGAGTGCTTTAAACATGTAAGTTTCCTAGCATTTGCAGGTCTATTCTTAGTTGTTAGAGAAACAAATATTTTGAGTTTGATTTTAGACCCGTTACCTAAATTTCAACATGAACAGAAAGAAGAGGCCTATACAGAATGTTCCTAACAGATATAACTTACCCTCTCATGCTTCTGGCAATGGGAAAGTTTGTACTTGTGTGCTTTGATCTCCAGAATTTGAGTCACATTCCATGCTTCGACCCTAACATATTGTTTCCCATAAATGCCCACAGCTCAAACATTGCAGCAGAGGCAGCAGCAACTTGCAATGTTGTTGTGTTTTTAACAGAGCAAACATGCCGATCACATCACAGAGGAGTTGGGGGTTGGATGAATGAACATGAAAGAATGCAGTGAGATCTTGTGGGATAGTCCATAGAAGTAATTGTGAACTAGATTGAGAAAAAAGATTCTAAGATTTTTAAATGTGAGAGAAGAATTAGAGAAGGATTGAACTCTTTGGGATGGAGAGCCAAGGCATTTGATGATTATTCCATCAACAGTTGTGTGATGGAGAAAGTGAGGACTGCATTAGCCTGAAGAAGGGCTTATGCCCGAAACTTGGATTCTCCTGCTCCTCGGATGCTGCCTGACCTGCCGTGCTTTTCCAGCACCCCACTCTCGACAGTTTTCTGATGGTAGTGGCAAATCCATTAAAGGCCAGAGGCCAATAGCCAAATGATTTGAAGGGTCTATACGATTGGAAGTGATTTTAGAGCTGGGATAGAGCAAGATCGAACAAGGTAAGGGATTTACTGAGGGCTGAGCAGCTTATCACATCAACTTGCCAATCAAATATTTATCTTGTGCTCCCATTTGGACGAGGAGGATTAATAATTTTAAAGCATAAACTTATAGCTTGCTTGCATCATCACATCTTGATATTTGAAAAATATGATCATGTTCACCTATGTTCATCTATACCCCAGTAAAAACAAATTCAATTTTGCAGATCTTTCTTTATAACTTACTCAGAATCATTAACAATATCCAAGAGCTTCCAACATACATTAAAATAGTCTACAGTATTTCTGTAATCTATGTACTGTGTAATTTAGTAAGGCTGGATACTTAGCTAAATGGAGAAAATGTGAAGAAATTCATGTGAATGATATTTTTGCAAATCTACAAAAGGGAACCGTTCTAAATTGTCTATGCAATAAGGATATTACTATTAGGAGTAGTGGTGTCTTTTGTTACTGAATTGATACTTGTTCATTTTTCAGGCCAGAGTGGGAGCAAGTGTCCAAACTAGTGTGGAGCTGGTAATGTCACTGGACCAGTAATCCAGAGGCCTAGACTAATGTTCCTGGGACTTCGGTTCAAATCCTGACATGCCAGCTGGTGGAATTTTAATTAAGTAACTAACCCTGACAATACAAAGTTAGTCTATGATCATGACAACTATTAATAAATGCTGTAAAAATTCCACTTGGTTCACTAATGTCCTTTAAAGAGACAAATTTGCTGCCTTTACCTGTTCTGGCTTCATGTGACTCTTGACTCTCAATGATGTAGTTGACTCTGAACTGCCTTCTCCAATATCTGAGGAAGCCGCTCAGTTCAAGGCCAAGTAATGATAGCCAACAAAAAAATACTGAAGACCTCATGAATCAATGAAGAAGGAAAAACTCAAAGTCTGTCAAATATTGATGGCAATATGGTCTAATTGAATAAATACTTTATCTCTCTCCAGTGCCCTGGGAATGTGCACAAACTGGATGGCTACTATTGTGACAATGAACAGGTAAGGTGCTTTGTCAGTCAGACCAAAGATTGGGCAGTTCTTTTGGAGTAAAGGCAGGCTTCCAGTTTCTTTTATCATTCTGTCCTGTTTGGATTGTTTCCCTGAGGTACTGTGTCCAGTTCTGGTCGCCCTGTTAAAGGAAGGATATAATAAAGGTAGAGAGAATTCAGAAAAGATTTACCAGGATGTTGCTGGGTATGGAAGGCTTGAGTTAGAAAGAGAGGCTGCATAGACTGGAGTCTTCTCTCACAAGAGCATAAGAGATTGAGAGGTGATCTTAGAGATGGTATTCATGATTTGGAGGTGCCAGTGTTGGACTGGGGTGGACAAAGTTAAAAATCACACAACACCAGGTTATAGTCCAACAGGTTTAATTGGAAGCACGCTAGCTTTTGGAGGGTCGCTCCTTCATCAGCTGGTTCATCAGACAACCACCTGATGAAGAAGCAGCACTCCGAAAGGTAGCGCTTCCAAATAAACCTGTTGCACTATAACCTGGTGTTGTGATTTTTATCTATGATCTGACAGAGGTTTGTAAAATAATGATGGGTGAATGGCAGTGTCTGTTCCCTAGGGTGGGCAGTTTCAAGGTTTGGGGGCATATCTTTCAAGCTGAGAGGAGAAAGATTTTACAAAAAGACATGAGGGACAATGTTTTTGCACAAAGAGTGGTTCATGTGTGGAATGAACTTCCAGAGGAAGTGACGGATGTGGGTACAGCTACAATGTTTAAAAGACATTGGAATGCACAAGAATAAGAAATGTTTGGAGATATATGGGCCAAGCGCAGGCAGGTAGGACATGTTTAATTTGGGATTATGGTTGGCATAGATTTGTTGGACTGAAGGGTCTGTTTCCATGACCCAGTATCTCCTTTCAGATAATCAATCTTCATGTTTAGGTATCTCGCTTAATATGTATTTATCTTGAAAAAGATTCACAGTTGAATGTGTGGTTTTGTCCTTATCTTGTCCTTTCTCTCCCTTTTTACATTGATTCTTTGCCAATCTTTTGGGTGGCATGCTGCCTCACAGTGTTAGGGACCTGGGTTTGATTCCTGCCTCAGGCAACTATCTGTGTGAAGTTTGCACATTATCCCTGTGTCTGCGTGGGTTTCCGCCAAGTGCTCTGGTTTCCTCCCACAATCCAAAGATGTGCAGGCCAGGTGAATTGGCCATGCTAAATTGCCCATAGTGTTAGGTGCATTGGTCAGGGGTAAATATAGGGTGGGGAATGGGTCTGGATGGGTTGCTCTTTGGAGGGTCAGTGTGGACTTGTTGGGCCAAAGGGCCTGTTTCTATACTGTAGGACACCTAATCTAATCTATTTCCTCCTGAGGCTGTTGGATCTTTGCCGAGCACAACTCCATCAGTGCCAGTCACCTACATATCCCACAAAAAGATTATCTTTGCCACATTAACAAGGTAAGGTTGCCATAGTCTTTTCAAAAAATAGGGCTATTCTCTCATTTTAGAAAAAGAGAGAGTTGGCTGGTGGTGGTTTAACCTGAGGGCCACCACGCCTAATGTGAGGGGAGAGGTTGAGAAAGACAATCCCTCATGGTGACCTCAGCTGGTGTGGGGATTGAACCCACGCTGTTGACATGCCCAGCCACTCAGCTAACCTACCTCCCTCCCCACTCAACAAACCCCCCACTTCTCCCTGCAGCATCAGAGTCCCACTGTCAGGGTTAAGCAGAGTCTAGGTCACACTGTAAAGGAAACAATAAGTTGACATGATTTTCCATCAAATTAATCAATTACTTTCCAGATTGCTATCCAGGTAAGGATGGCAAGTGATGGGCTCTCAAAGCCAGAGGGCTGTGGAATTCACTCCAGCTTGGAAACAGCAGCAAGTTGCCATTAGCAGGGAAGCAGCTGTGGGGGTATGGGGCAAGACCCAACATGGAAGATGTTACAACATGGCGGTGAACCCTTCTGCTAATTAAACTAAACACCCAGAAAAGCTCACCTCACCTCATAATCTGTTAAAGTATGAGTGATAGAGAAATCCAAATTTCCACTATTTAAGGAAAGAAAATATAAATTTATTCTTTAACTCTAAAAGTGAACATTAAACAACAGCTATTTACAACTCTAAGCCTCCTTTCTCCGAACTGATTGTTATCTGCCTTCAACTCTATAACAATAAACACCCTTATTAAAATTACATCAACTTAATTTACAAAATGCTACAGCAGCTGTCATTTGTAGTGTCTATCTTCCTCTGGCTGTAGATCTCCCGGGGTCATCTTCGGTCTTTTGTTGCAAAGATAGTTTATATAAAAAGGTCCCTTTAATAGAGAGTGTTTTGTTAGCAGTTACTCTGATGATTGCAGTTTATTCTGTCAGGCTAACTCTCAGAATGGCAGCTTCTTTATATCTCAAACATTGAGATCGTCTCATTAGTTCAATGTTGTCAAAACATTAACTTCAAACTTGATTGGGTTTTAGTATCCTGAGGCATAATTTAAACTGATCAAACACGAACTGTTGTGAGAACAGCCAAATGTTACATATTTACAATTTTCCAGTACACTGAGACTGCTGGTCAGTCACATGACAGGTATTTGCAAGCTCTCAGTGCAAAACAGTTTTGGCTTTCTCTTAAAGGTACAGTTCATGCCTTCAACCTCATATCAAAGATCCCCTTTCAAACTTGCTAAAATTGAAAAGCAGATTATAGATCTGCCTGCTAAGCCACCATTGTTGGGCAGAAAATGAGAGTGACCAGTCACTACGGCTCACCTTAGCTAGTTAGAGATCTCTGACCTTGCCTGTGGGAGCTGGTCCCTGATACACATTGGGGAATCCACTTCCAGGCAGCTGCATTGACTCTCACCTTGTGGAGGCCACCTGGAAAACTGGCCTTAAGCATTGAATACCAGGCTTAATTGTATGCCTGGCCACCTACCCATCCCACCTCCTGGCACTAGATGGAACCGGGTACTGGCAGGCTAGTCGGCAGTGCCATTTCCTAGCACCTACCTGCCTCTGTGATCCAGAAAATGTCAATCCATGACTGCAGTGTAAAGGGTTAGTGTAAAAAGGCAGTCTAAATCTATGGTGATAAAGATCACATTCCACTGGAGTCGAGTGAGGGATGGTTCGATGGGAAGCCTTGTTCTATGTATAATTGAAAGTTTGTGAGAAGATTTGTAGCTTGGGCGCTCGTTGTTGTGGTTCTATTCGCTGCACTGGGAATTTGTGTTGCAGACATTTCGTCCCCTGTCTAGGTGACATCCTCAGTGCTTGGGAGCTTCCTGTGAAGCGCTTCTGTGATCTTTCCTCCGGCATTTGTAGTGGTTTGAATCTGCCGCTTCCGGTTGTCAGTTCCAGCTGTCCGCTGCAGTGGTCGGTATATTGGGTCCAGGTCAATGTGCTTATTGATTGAATCTGTGGATGAATGCCATGCCTCTAGGAATTCCCTGGCTGTTCTCTGTTTGGCTTGTCCTATAATAGTAATGTTGTCCCAGTCGAATTCATGTTGCTTGTCATCTGCGTGTGGCTACTAAGGATAGTTGGTCATGTCGTTTCGTGGCTAGTTGGTGTTCATGGATACGGATCGTTAGCTGTCTTCCTGTTTGTCCTATATAGTGTTTTGTG
>NC_057742.1:28629457-28647268 GCF_004010195.1 Chiloscyllium plagiosum | reverse complement strand
TTCAAAAGGGCCACAACACTCTGCAGTACACCAGAACTGCAAAAAGAGGAAGAAGAACACCTACACAATGTATTCGCCAAAAATGGATACCCCCGCAATTTCATCAACAGATGCCTAAGGGAAAGACAACGGAACGAGGACATGCCACAACGCAAAGGACTAGCCACACTACCACATATCAAGAGCATTTCCGAACTGACAGCCAGACTACTGCGACCACTAGGACTCAAAACAGCACACAAACCAACAGCCACTCTCAGACAACAACTCACCAGAACGAAGGACCCGATACTCAGCATGAGCAAAATCAATGTAGTGTACAAAATCCCATGCAAGGACTGCACAAAACACTACATAGGACAAACAAGAAGACAGCTAACAATCCGCATCCATGAACACCAACTAGCCACGAAACGACACGACCAGCTCAATTTAGTAGCCACACACATGGATGACAAGCAACATGAATTTGACTGGGACAACACTACTATTATAGGACAAGCCAAACAGAGAACAGCCAGGGAATTCCTAGAGGCATGGCACTCATCCACAGATTCAATCAATAAGCACATCGACCTGGACCCAATATACCGACCACTGCAGCTGGAACTGACAACCGGAAGCGGCAGATTCAAACCACTACAAATGCCAGAGAAAAGATCACAGAAGCGCTTCACAGGAGGCTCCCAAGCACTGAGGATGTCACCTAGACAGGGGTCAAAACGTCTGCAACACAAATTCCCAGCTCGGCGAACTGAACCACAACAATGTATAATTGAGTTTGCCTGCAGCCTTGCCTCGAGTAAACTATCAATCCTAACCAAGGACACAACTTAAACTAAGACCCACAGCAATGGCATCTTTAAAACAGAATAGGAAGTAGGTGCAGGAGGCAACACAAATTCCCAGCTCGGCGAACAGAACCACAACAATGTATAATTGAGTTTGCCTGCAGCCTTGCCTCCAGTAAACTATCAATCCTAACCAAGGACACAACTTAAACTAAGACCCACAGCAATGGCATCTTTAAAACAGAATAGGAAGTAGGTGCAGGAGTAGGCCATTCGGCCCCTCGAGTCTGCTCTGCCATTTGACCAGACCATAGCTGACCTTGTACTTCAAAACCCTTTTCCCTTACAGCACTGTCTCCATAACCCTTGATATAAGTAACTCAAGAAATCTGTTGATTACTGTCTTAAATATATAAAAAGGCTGAGTGTCCATCATTATTTCAGGTAGAGAGTGATACTAGCCAACACCCTTTAATTATTTGTCATTACTGGATAATCTGATGGGTGAATTTAATAAAAAATCAACTCGGGTGTAGCTTGATCCCAGTGATGTTTTTGGCTATCGTGCAACATTCAGTTGATATCGTCATCAATGCTTAGATCAGAGTGGTGCTGGAAAAGCGCAGCAAGTCTGGCAGCATCCGAGGAGCAGGAAAATTGGATATATTTGGATTGATTAAATACTCACCAATAAGATCCCCAATGGGATCACTCACTGAAAGTCCTTTCGGAAGCACCATCACAAAGAAATGTTGAATCATCAAGTCTCCATAGGTGCTTAAAGTAGAAATGAAGATTGGAGATTTGGGTTATTTTGACCATGACTTGGGCAGACAGGCACTGTTCCACACTGTTCCTGCCACAGCTTTCTCCTTAGTTGACTTTAGCTAACTATATTTCTGTTTTATTAAATTGCATAAGAGTTTTGTGCTTCTGTTTTCAGGGGCGTTGTTATGGTGGAAGATGCCAAACCAGAGACAAACAGTGCAGTTACATCTGGGGTCGCAGTAAGTAAGCTTTCTCATGCAGAGAGACATAGGAATAGACCATTTTTCCCCACAAGCCTGTTCCACTATCTGATGAGATGAAGACCAATCTGACTGTGCCCTCAACTCACGTTTCCTGCCTGACCCCAATACCCTTTGAGTCCCTTGTTAGTCAATCATCTATCAAATTCTGCCTTAAAAATATTCGATGACCCAGCCTGCACACCTCTCTGGCAAGAGAATTCCACAAACTCACAACCCTTTGAAAGAATGAATTTTTCCCATCTCTGACTTATTTCTAAATAGTGCCTACAAGGGAGACATCTTTTCAGCATCTACCCTATTGAGTCCACCAGGCATCTGAAACTGTTCAATAAATTACGTCTCATTATTCTAAACTGTGGTGGAAACTGTGTTGGACACAGTTCCATCCTGTGTAACCTTTCCTTGTATGATAACTCCCTCAGCTCAGCAATCACTTGAGTAAGTTGAGTAAGTTGAATGGTTTAAAGAGATTAACGATCCTGATGAGACTTCCTTTTAATTTTAAACAAAGTAGCACAAATGAATTGATGTATTCATAAAGCAGATCATTAGTTGTTAATGTCATAATTTAGCAATTATGCTTGTAATGTATTTTTAAGATCTAATGTTAATGTTTAGAATCTTGGAGTCTTGTGAAGCGGTCAAGAAGACATGAAGAAAGTAGTCGGTATTTGTATATTAACACCTACCACACTGGGTGGCATTTTCTCCAAACAGGTCTGCATGTAGTGAGGATGTTGGGAGTGAATCAGGAATCCATTTATAACTATGGATTTCGCCTTTGCTTTCTAACCTCACCACAGCCTCAGCACTCTGTGCCGAAGTTTCCTGAGTAATGATGTCGGGGGGGCATGATGTCATATGTACCTCTCACAATGTCTGCTATTTGTCTGTTTGCCTCTTTTTCTCTTTTGAAGCAAAAATTAGAAAACCCCCTGAAAGCAAAATGTTTAATTTTTTTTAAGATTCGGCCGATCGATTCTGTTATGAAAAGCTGAATGTCGAAGGGACCGAGAAGGGAAACTGTGGCAAAGATGGCCAAAGCTGGCTTCAGTGCAGTAAGCAGTAAGTAGCTGCTATTCGGCCAATCTCAATGAGCTGCAGCAGATGATGATGCATCATTTTTGATTCACTGTTTATTCAGTTTGTATTTCCTTTTCTTTTTGCGCATTCGTATTTGTGCTTGTGTATTCTGAGGAAGAGAAGACTAACAAATGCATCCAATCTCAGTCCCACCTCAGATTCTTCAAATGTCTTCATTAAAAGGAATTAATTTTTACTCATTCCTTTGGAATCTTGCTCTAATGGTCTCATCAAGACTTTTGAAATCCTCTTCGACTGTCCTTAATAATCTTTTTAAAAGCTTGCATTTAAATCCTCCCCCATTGCCAACAGAATTGATTGTTGCTTTGCATAACTCTTAGAACTATCTTCAATAAATATTACCAGTCATAGATTGCTGATTAGTTGAAATATTGGATGTAATTAGAGGATTTCATCAAACATTTTACATGCATGTTGTAGTTCAGGGCTATGAATGGTGATGATAGAGGTTCCAATTTTCTTTCCATCACACTCAAAAGTACACAATTAGTCCGAAGCATGCTACAAATATAATACTGAATTAGCAAGGTTAATCATTTGTAATGCACAAATCAACTGGTATATTCAAGAAAAAAATAGACACACCATGAATTATGAGCCAGCATAAGCTGCTGGTAAATTTGGACCAGAGTTTAATTAGAATGGTGCTGGAAAAGCACAGCAGGTCAGGTAGCAGGAAAATCGACGATTCGGGCAAAAGCCCTTCATCAGGAATGGCCTCCAGCATCACTCTAATCTAAACTCTGGTTTTCAGCATCTGCAGTCCTCACTTCTACCTAGTAAATTTGGACCACTCTGCCATTTTGTTAGAGGAAATGGCGACTTTTATGATAGTAAATGTAGGGTATGTAGGTCAGTTTGATCCTAGAGTAGGATAAAAGGTCAGCACAACATTGAGGGCTGAAGGGCCTGTACTGGGCTTTACTATTCTAACTTCTTTGTCTACTATTTTTAAGAAATTGCTGGATTTTTAAATTAAACTTGTTGGAGCTGGTACTCTCCTAATCCAATCTTGCCTTTCCTCTTTTTACTTCTCTTTCTATTCCTGATTTTACTGTGATCACCTACCTTCTAAGTTGTTCCTCTGTCGCTTTCTCTCTCCTGAAGTGCCACTGATTAAGAAAGTGCACCAAAGTCCAGATGACTTCTAGCCTTTGTCATTCTATTGTCAGCTTGCACTTTCAGGGGAAAAAAAAATTGAGCTGAAAAATCTGCAAGTACACATTGCCAGATGCCCTGCAACCAGCAAGATTTGAGCCATCATTTGTTAGGAGGCAGTTTGAAAATAATTAAAGCTGACAACTGCAGAGTGTGTTTTCCAGCAAGGATTTATTGAGACCATCCTTCAGCTTTCTTGTTCAAAATGACAGAATTTATGGAATGCCAAGTCCTCTGTGAATTGAGAGCTCCATTTGGTTTTTATTTCGCTTTTACAGTTTTTTTAAAACATTTGGTTGCTATTAGGATGTATTCTGCTATTGTACAATTGTTTAATGAAATTGCGTAATGAATGCAATAGTTTAGGATAACATATTTGTGCAGGATTTGTCACTGGCTGAAGACGTTGCCTTGAATTTTCATTGGAATCTCTTTCAGATGTTAGTAACTGAATTCTCCCTGTTTTATGTAGGGATGTGCTTTGTGGTTATCTTTTTTGTTCCAATATCACTCAGCCTCCAAGACGTGGGGAACTCAATGGAGACATTACCAGCATGGTATTATACCATCAGAACAAGTACATAGATTGCAGGTAACAATCCAATTCCACTGAGTTTTGTAGCAAGTGCTCAGGTAAAACTAAAGTACCGAATGTGAAATTAAGTTATTTTGAGATACAGTAACCGAGCAAGGTTTGTGAAGTTTAATCTTCCCATGCTCAAAAGATATGCTGATATAATTTCCAAAACCACTTTCAAACAGGGGTAAAAGATGATTATTAAAGGTGACCACAGTGGTCTCGTTTTTGCTGCCTATGGCATTGTTATAAACTGTGGAACCTTACTGCAAACTGTGGCACATAGAAGCTTACACGCAGTTGCTATTCTTTTGCCAGTTATTTAAAATTAAAACTTGTCCAAGTCAAAAAAGTAATTGTCTCAATAAATTTTAAGTTAACTTGTTTGCACTATTGTTATTAAGAGCAGAGATAATCGTTTGCATGTTATACAATATATTACAGAAATAAGTTATTAATTTGATGGCTCATTCGAATGAAATCAATATTCTTGTTAAAAATTTCCTTTGCTCCACACAGAAGCTTTTCACATATAATTAGACCAAAATGACTTTGTGCTCCCTGCTATGGACCAGACCAAACCTCCTCGATATATATTAAAAAGTAGCCTAGACCCTAATTTTTACTTCTCTTCAAGGCAAGTGTAAGGCGTTGCATTCTGTATGCAATTCAGTTGGTGAAAGTAATTGATTTTAACCAACCACACACTGTTTTTGCACTGCAGTGATAATACAGACAAAATAAAAAGAAAAGAAAAGAATTGGCTTAACTGTAACACCATCAAAATGCTTAACAAACTAATATATACAAATTACAACTAATTAACTGTTCCAGTATCATAACATCCCATACACACACCCTTGGCAAAGGCAAATTTAGTAAAATAGATTGTCTCATACACAATTCTAGCAGCAGGAAGAGAACCCAAGCTTTTAGCTATGAGAGAATGTGGAATAAGAACTTTCACATTCAGACTCCAGCAACTGCAGAAAGCTAAACCTAAAAGTTCAGGCTGCTTCTATTGTTCCGATTTTTTTTAAATCCCCAAAGTTTCACAAGCTGATTGCTGCTTCGTCTATGACCTGACCATGCTGCACCGCTTCATTAAAAAATAAGTACACCTCTTGAAAGCCATAGTATCACTACATATCTCAAATTAGTTTGACAGTTTGGGGCTTGTTACTGGATTCTGGGAGCATCAGAATAATATTGCTTAACTTTAGGGGTTTTCTTGCAGTAGTTTAGCTGACTGGGGAATTGGGAAGGTTCACCATGCCTCATTATGTCACCTGACTAGTGCAGTATTTTGAGTGCACTGACATATCTCATTGCCCCAGGTTGTTTTGTTAATTTGGGATTAGGGTGCCATTTGCAAGTGAAGAATTCATTGTCCATCTTTGATTGCCCTTGAGAAGATGCGAGTGAGCCATCTACTTGAGCACCTGAAGTCTGTCTGATTTAGGGTGAGACTTTAACCTAACAGCAGTTTAGGAATTGTGATTGAGATTCAAGTCAGGATGATGTGTGGTTTGGAGGCAATTTGCAAATGATGGTCTTCCTTCACATCTGCTTCTCCTTCTCCTTCCAGCTTGTAGAGGTTGTGGGTTTGGAACTTACTATTGAAGCTGCAATGTGTCTTGTAGATGGTACACATTGCTGCTACTAAGTATCGGTGATAGATGAATTGAGCTTTCAAGATTTTGGCTTGGATGGTGTCAAGGTTTTTGGGTGTTGTTGGAGCTACACCCAACCAGACAAGTGGAAAATAACTCTTCACATTCCTGACGTTTGCTTTATAGATGGTGGACAGGCCTGGGGAGTCAGGAGGTGATATCTGAATTTACAGCTGTGATTATTCTCCAGTAAATAAACCCAGAAATACAGCTATATAGGAAACCTGAACAGAAGCAGATTCAGACATGATGCTTTATTTGGTTTATAGTCTGCTGAAAAGAATTACTTGGAATCGGACATGAAAGTTGGACTTATTATGAGGGAAGGTATCTCAAAACAGTCTGGAGAGAAGGGGAAAATATGGCAGAGAGTTTTTTGAAGTCCACATTTTATGTACAGTATTCATAGTCATAGAATCATAGAGATGTACAGCACGGAAACAGACCCTTCGGTCCAACTTGTCCATGCCGACCAGATATCCCAACCCAATCTAGTCCCATCTGCCAGCACCTGGCCCATATCCCTCCAAACCCTTCCTATTCATATACCCATCCAAATGCCTCTTAAATGTTGCAATTGTACCAGCCTCCACCACTTCGTCTGCTGAAAATGTGTTGCAGGTCAGGCAGCATCCAAGGAGCAGGAGAATCGACGTTTCGGGCATGAGCCCTTCTTCCTGAACATTCCTGAAGAAGGGCTCATGCCCGAAACGTCGATTCTCCTGCTCCTTGGATGCTGCCTGACCTGCTGCGCTTTTCCAGCAACACATTTTCAGCTCTGATCTCCAGCATCTGCAGTCCTCACTTTCTCCACTACTTCGTCTGACAGCACATTCCTTACATGTACCACCCTCTGCGTGAAAAAGTTGCCCCTTAGGTCTCTTTCATATCTTTCCCCTCTCACCCTAAACCTATACCCTCTAGTTCTGGACTCCCCCACCCCAAGGAAAAGAATTTGTCTATTTATCCTATCCATTCCCCTCATGATTTTATAAACCTCAATAAGGTCACCCCTCAGCCTCCGACGCTCCAGGGAAAACAGCCCTAGCTTATTCAACCTCTCCCTATAGCTCAAATCCTCCAACAACCTTGTAAATTTTTTCTGAACCCTTTCAAGTTTCACAACATCTTTTTGATAGGAAAGAGACCAGAATTGCATGCAATATTCCAACAGTGGCCTAACCAATGTCCTGTACAGCTGTAACATGACCTCCCAACTCCTGTATTCAATACAGTGTCCATCTCTGAGCCACATTTCTGTAATTGCTATGATATCCCAGTCCCATGTTCCTAACCATGCCCTGAGTTCATCTGTCTTCCCTGTTAGGCCACTTGCATTGAAATAAATGCAGTTTAATTTATTAGTTCTACCTTGTTCTCTGCTTCGTTCCTGCCTGCCCTGACTGTTTGACTCGCCTTTGTTCTCAACTGTACCAATCTCAGATTGAAATCTTTCCTCACTACCTCCCTGGGTTCACCCCCCCCCCCCCCCCGCCTTTATTAGTTTAAATCCTCTTGAGCAGCTCTAGCAAATCTCCCTGCCAGTGTATTAGTCCCCTTCCAATTCAGGTGCAATGCGTCCTTCTTGTACAGGTCACTTCTACCCCAAAGCAGCTTCCAGTGATTTAAAAGTGCGAATCCTTCTCCCGTACAACAGCTCCTGAGCCATGCATTCATCTGCTCTATCCTCCTATTCCTGCCCTTACTAGCTCGTAGCACCAGGAGTAATCCAGATATTACTACTCCCAAGGAACTCCTTCTTAAATTCCTGCCTAACTTTCTGTAATCTCCCTTTTCCCTTCCTATGTCGTTGGTTCCAATGTATACAGTGACCTCCTGCTGGCCCCTCTCCCCCGTGAGAACATTCTGCACCCTCTCTGAGACATCCTTGATCCTGGCACGAGGGAAGCATCACACCATTCTGATTTTTCGCTGCTGGCTACAGAAACTTCTGTCTGTACCTCGGACTAGAGAGTCGCCCAACATTATCGTTCGCTTGGAACCCGGCGTACCTCTCATTACGTTACATTTCAGAGGAGAAAGTAGCATTTTAGTAACATCAAAGTGTTGATTAGATTCAACATTGACAGGATTAAAGTGTAATTGCAATGTTCTCAGGGGAGGCCATGTTGTACTTGATGATGGGACCAGTCTTGGTTATGTAGAAGATGGCACTGCCTGTGGACCCAACATGATGTGTCTCGATCGCAGATGCCTACCAATACAAGCCTTCAACCTGAGCACCTGTCCACAGAGCTCAAGTGGAGAAGTTTGCTTTAACCATGGGGTGAGTTCATTAGAATTTCAAAAATGCAGAATGTTGATATTTTGCTAAATTGTCGCATGTTTGCAGAATGTGAAAATCTCCATAAGTCATGAGTAGGCTAAATAACTGTACCCAACACTGAAATCTTCAACGTATGATGTTTGTGATGGCCAATGTGTCTTCAAAGCAGGAGGTTTTGGACTGTAACTTGCTCATGTTACATTAAGCATACAACACTGGCAAGAAGAAAAAAGACCAGCTGTACATGAAACCTGTCCACACCGTGGTAGCTAAGACACTATAACTAAACATTTTGTGCAGAGTATTGACCCAGATGAGGGACCTGCAGGCATGGTTGTGAAACTTGCAAAATACGCGTAAACAGATAGGAAAGGATGTTGAGAACAGGACATAGGCTGAATAAGTGGACAAAAATCTGGCAGGAGGAGTATAATGACAAAAATTATAAAGTTGTTCAGCAGGAAGAATAAAAATCAGAGTTTAAATTAAATGGAGAAAGAATGTAGAATTCTAAAGAGCTAACAGATCTTGGTGTTCCAGTGCAAGAGTCACAGAAAGCTGGAATGCAGGTACAGCAAGGAATTAAGAAAGCTAATGGAATGCTAATCTTTATTATAAGAGGAATTGGAAGTAAAAATAAATGTATATGCTTCAGTTATAAAGGGCATTGGTGAGACCTCATTGAATACTATGTGCAGTTTTGGTCACCTTATTAAGGAAGGATGTATATGTGTTGGAGGTGGTTCACAGGAGGTCTACTGGATTGATTAGCGTAGTGCAGGAAAAGCACAGCAGGTCAGGCAGCATCCGAGGAGCAGGAAAATCAACGTTTCAGGCGAAAGGATTCCCGATGAAGGATTTTTGTCTGAAACATTGATTTTCCTACTCCTCGGATTCTGCCTGGCCTGCTGTGCTTTTCCAGCACTACTCTAATCTTGGCTGTAATCTCCAGCATCTGCAGTATCCACTTTCGTCTACTGGATTATTGCCTAGAGTGGACTATAATATTGGTCAACATTGGATAGGCTTAACTTGTTTCTGTTGGAGTTTGGAAAGGATGAAGTGTGATTTAATGGACATGTAGAAGGTCCTGAACAATCTTGACAATGTACATGAGGAAAAGGAAGTTTTGTCTTTTGACTCCAGAACCAGGTTGCACTGTTTTAAAATTAGGGGTCACCCTTTTAGGGGAGAAATGGGAAGAACTTTTGTTTTCTCAGGGAGTTGTACAACTTCGAAACCTTCTGCCTCAGAAGGAGGAGTCAGGATCATTCATCGTTTTTAAAGCACAGATTGACAGTTCTTGTTAGGCAGCAGAATCGAGGTTATTGGGGAGTTAGGTGGAAATGTGCAAAGATCAGTTGTGATCTTATTGAACAGCGGGAGTGGGCATGAGGTCTGAATGGCCTACTATTGCTCTTAATTTACATGTCTCTAAAGAGGTTTCACCTCTGGCTGTGATTCCAGTGTTGAGTGCCTGTAAATTCTCCCCAATCCCTTCTCCAGCTTCAGCCAAAGGCCAATATGTGGACCCAAAAATCTGCATACTGTGGTCCCAGGATACCAGAAAACCCAACACACACTTGCTTGGTGACGGCACAAACTACTTTTCTGTGAAATCTGTTTTACAAGGCTAGGGCGGAGGAGTGTTGGTCCGAGTGTTTCAAAACATCGCCCTCGCCTTTCGAGTCTCGGCCACTTCCCAAAGTGGGGCCTTTCAGATGGCAGTACTCAGACATACTCCTAGTCCTATAATGGGCCAAGGAAGTAGGAACTCCCAGTGTAGGTAGCCACTGAGCATTTCCATCAATAAATACGTGGAGGCCGAATGGAGGTTGTGCTCCCTGTAATGCCAGCTGGGACTTAGACTGTATATGTGCATTGTCATACCTCCACCTATTTTCATATGATTAATTATATATTCTTATTGTTTATAGTGTCGGTTTGTTATGAATTTAAAAACATTTTATTTGTAATTTTTAGTCTTACTTGGATTCTTGGTGACATGCACTCAAAATTTTGATGACAGCTTAAATTGATTATAAAAGTAATTGAAAATATATATAGTTCATATAAATGTTTATAAAATGAACTACAGGCGAGATGAACTGGTTGCTGCTTTGAATGTGATCTGGTAAGGTGGTGAAACGGTTTCTCAAATGGAACAGGCATTTAATGTATGCTTCTGTTCTATTATCAGATATGTAGTAACGAGGCAAAATGTATATGTGTCCGTGACTGGACAGGGAAGGACTGCAGTGTCTTTGATCCATACTTGGAACCAACTCCAGCAGGGAGTACTGATGGACAGTACAAGGGTTTGTATCTATCCTTCATATAATTCTCTTGACTGATGTATGCCCGTTTGTTGTGTGAAAAGCAGGGTGTAATTGTGTTTGTGAACAGCACAAAGATCTCCACTTCACTTTGTAAAGCCTTTACGATAAATTGCAGCAGTAGCTAAATAAACACTGTGATGGAGATCTTTCAACTTGGATCAAAATAGTGCTATTGTTATGCAGGAACATTAATATGTTTCCTAAAAACCATTTGTCCAGTTCTGTGAATAGAAATGCAATTGTCTTCGACAAAGAAGAAATTCAGTTTTAGGTCAGCACAGATTTTGAAACTTGGAAACGACTGACCCGGTCCTCAGCAAAATTGTTTGTTCATGTTCTCGAAGAAATTGGCTTGTTAACTTGGCTTTAGCAGTGAACTGAAATTTACAAAAGTTAAATAGAATATTAAGTGCATTAATAAGGATTGTGCTTCCAGAGTAAATGATTAATGTAATCAAATCGGAAGAGGGAGACTTGGAAAGTAGTATGGCTCATAACTGTGGACAAATCATTCTTAATACACAATGACACTGCAAAACATTTAAGGAAAGTGAATGCTTGAAAATGTAATCAGAACACAAATGAGTAACTGTTCGAGTTCACCCTTCTAGTAGATCCACTCAGTGGCACCATCCATCAGGAAGTCATTAGCAGTCGACACCCTTACCCCCTTTAGCTGCTGCCTGAACCCAAGCTCCCCACTGTAAGCATGAAGTCAAAACCTCCAGAGATTAGGATGCGGCACAGTGGCTCAGTGCTTAACACTACTGCCTCACAGTGCCCGGGATCTGGGTTCAATTCTACCCTTGGGTGACTGTGCAAACTCCACATAGACGTTCTCCCCATGTATGCGTGGGTTTCCTTCGGATGCTCTGGTTTCCTCCCACAGTCCCAAGGTTAGGTGGATTAACTATGGGAGATGCAGGGATAGGGTAGAGGGAATGTGTCTGGATGAAGTGCTGGTCAGAGGGTTGTTGTGGACTTGATAGCCCGAATAGCCTGCTTCCACACTGTAGGGATTCTATGATTCTAAGATACAGCACGGATCAGAATATACTTGCACAATTTTATTGAGTCCTGGTTGCTAGAATACATTAGACAGGGTACAGGGAAGAGGTCCAAGTTGGGTGCCAAGTGTAACATTGCTGAGCTATGTAGAAATTTCAGAGAAACATGAGACTTGCAGTCTGGGAGGAAGTTGTTCATGGGGTGCCTTACCAAAGGTATTTTAAAAATTAAATGATCTCACCTAGGTAAATTTTTTAAATAATCTACAAATGTAAGGCAAGAGAATGTAGATATCAACTTGTAATATTAGGAACGTCTTTATTTGTAAGGTTTAACCACACAAGTTAGTAGAAGCAACAATTTTAGATATTTAAAATGGGCACTAGAGAAGTGAACTTTAATGAATATTAGATCACTTCAACTTTACCTCACACTTTTATATTTTCTTGGTTCTTACATTTTGATAACTAATGTGAGCATGTTTTTTGGTATAAAGGTTGCATATGTTTGTAGATCCCAGTATGTTCTACCGCAGACATTAATGTGTTTGCTTTAATTAGCATTAATGGATAACAGAATTTAGCATTTCATTCCCTGCACAAGATAAATTCTAGTTAATAGGACACACAATTTGTACATGGAATTGTAATTTCATATCTTAGTGGTATTTTGTGTGTGTCCAGAGGCAGGCAGCCTGTATGTGAGATAAACCAAAGATGTGCCTTATATGACCTTATGGGGGAGTTGGGGAAGGGAAGCAATGAGTCTGCAAGACAGATCATGCTATTTGTGTGAAAGATGGGAGAGAACAGGGATGTTTCTCGCCAGAAAGGCCTTCTATTGCTCACTGTTCGGATTTAAAGGTGAAGGATGGCCACAGGAGTTAAAGAAACCCAACCAGTGTCAGTGATTTACTCTCAGCATCAGCCAGTTCCTTTTGAAGAGGGTGATTTAAAAAAAGCTAAGGTTAAACAAAACTCACCATGTAAGGACATGGAGACACTAATACAGGAGTATGCTTCCAGTAACCAATTAGCTGATTATAAATTTTAAGAAAATTATAGGTATCTTTTTGTCGAGAGGGTGGTTGAGTTGCTACAAATTGGGTATAAAAGGGATGGAATCAACTGAGACAATAGTGTGAAACAAGCTGTGTGCATATCGGGCAGAGTATGAAGTAAACTGACCTTTCACTGTTGTTTGAATTGAACAGTCAGATGTAATTGTTATACTGTTTGGCTTTTAGGAATAACTGAAAGGAATTTGGTGACCTTTATTAGTCCTGTCATGCAGTTGCAAGGGACATGGGGCATAACCGAAGTAGGGAGGATAGATAAATTATGTCCAAACATAAATACCGTGTCATAGTGAGTCTGGGAGCCATTCTGTAAAATAACTGTAAATGTTGTCTTCCTTGCTCCACAGCCCAGGGTGAGCACTACTATTAAATGGAACATGGTGCATAAGTCATACAGTCATAGAGATATACAGCATGGAAACAGACCCTTTGGTCCAATTTGTTCATGCCGACCAGAAATCCTAAATTAATCTTAATTATTAGATTACTTAATTATTAGATTACTTACAGTGTGGAAACAGGCCCTTCGGCCCAACAAGTCCACACCGACCCGCCGAAGCACAATCCACCCAGACCCATTCTCCTACATTTATCCCTTCACCTAACACTACGGGCAATTTAGCATGGCCAATTCACCTAACCTGCACATTTTTGGACTGTGTGAGGAAACCGGAGCACCCCGGAGGAAACCCACGCAGACACTGGGAGAACGTGCAAACTCCACACAGTCAGTCGCCTGAGGCGGGAATTGAAACCGAGTCTCTGGCGCTGTGAGGCAGCAGTGCTAACCACTGTGCGACCATGCCCATTTCGAGTCCCATTTGCCAGAATTTGGCCCATATCACTCTAAACCCTTCCTATTTATATATCCATCCAGGTGCCTTTTAAATGTTGTAAATGTACCAGCCTCCACCACTTCCTCTGGCAGCTCATTCCATACACATACCACCCTCTGCGTGAAAAAGTTGCCCCTTAGGTCAATTTTAAATCATTCCCCTCTCACTCCAAACCCATGCCTTCTAGTTCTGGACTCCCAGACCCCATGGAAAAGACCTTGACTATTTACCCTAACCATGCCCGTCATGATCTTAGAGCATAGAACGTAGAACACAGCAGAGTACAGGCCCTTTGGCTCTCAATATTGTGCCGATCTTTTATCCTACTCTAAGATCAAACTAACCTACATGCCCTTCATTGTACTATCATCCATGTGCCTATCCAAGAGTCGCTTAAATGTCCCTAATGTATCTGACTCTACTACCACTTCTGGCATTGCATTCCATGCACTCTGTAAAGAACCTACCTCTGACATCTCCCCTAAACCTTCTTCCAATCACCTTAAAATTATGCCCCTTCACAATAGCCATTTCTGCCCTGGGAAAAAGTCTCTGGCTATCCACTCTATCTGTGCCTCTCATCATCCTGTACACCTCTACCACGTCACCTTTCATCCTTCATTGCTCTAGTGAGAAAAGGCTTAGCTACCTCAACCTTTCTGCATAAGACATGCCCTCCAGCCCAGGCAGCATCCTGGGGAATCTCCTGTACACCGTCTCTGAAGCTTCCACATCTTTCCTATAATGAGGCAACCAGAACTGAACACAATATACCAAGTGTGGTCTAACCAGGGCTTTAAAGAGCTGGAGATTAACCTCATGGCTCTGAAAGTTAATTCCCCTGCTAATGATAGCCAACACACCATACACCTTCTTAACAACACTATCAACTTGGGTGGCAACTTTGAGCACTCTGTGGACATGGACTCCAAGATCCCTCTGTTCCTCCACACTGCCAAAAATCCTACCTTTAACCCTGTATTCTGCATTTAAATTCGACTTTCCAAAATGAACCATTTCACACTTTTGCCAGCTAAACTCCATCTGCCATTTCTCAGCCCAGCTCTGCATCCTGTCAGTGTCCCATGGCAACCTAAACAGCCCTACACACTATCTACAACTGTACCAACCTTCGAGTCATAGGCAGAATTACTAGCCTACTCTTCCACTTCCTCATCCAAATCATTTATAAAAATCACAAACAACTAAGGTCCCAGAACAGATCCCTGCGGAGCACCACTGGTCACTGAGCTCCAGGCTGAATTCTTTTCATCTGCCACCACCCTCTGTCTTCAATGGGCCAGCCAATTTTGTAATGTGACGACACGGTGGTGAACCTCTCTGTTAATTAAAACAAACACCCAGAAAAGCTCACCTCGCCTTGTAATCAGTTAAAATATATCAGTAACAGAAAATTCACAAATTCCACTATTTAATGAAAATAATATCAATTTATTCTTTAACCCTAACCCTGAACATTAAACAACAACTATTCACAACTCCAAGCCCCCTTTCTCTTAACTGCTTATTATCTGCCTCCAACTCTATACCAATATACTGTTCCAATAAAATACTTAGTAAAATTACATCAACTTAATTTCAAAACCACATAGTGGCTGTTGTTGTTGGTGTTCTTTTTCTTCCGGCTGAAGATCTCCCTGGGTCGTCATCTTTCTTTTTACTGTGAAGATGTTTCATATGAAAAGGTGCCTTTGATAGAGAGTGTTTCAATCTTTTGGAGGTCTCTCTCTCTCTCGATGGCAGTTACTGTTTTGATGGCAGTTAATCTGTCTGACTTTCAGAATGCCTGCCTTTTTTATACCCACAACATTGGATCATCTCTTTGGTTTGAGATTGGCAAAATAAATTCAAGTTTAATTGGGTTTTAGTATCCTGAGGCATAAGTTAAACTGATTTGTTAAATTCATATTGTTGTCAAAACATCAACCAATTCAGGTATCCATTTCACAGCCAAATGTTACATATTTTCAATTTTCAGTACACTCTGATACTGCTAGCTAGTCATATGACAGATGCTTGTAAGCTCTCCGTGCAAAACAGCATTCACTCTCTCTTAAAGTTACAGTACACACCTTCAACTTTATAACAGTATCCAGAGACCCAGATTTCCCTGTGTCCCATGCCTCCCTACTTTCTGAATGAGCCTACCATGGGGAACCTTATCAAACGCTTTGCCAAAATCCTGATACATCACATCCACTGCTCTACGTTCATCTATGTGTTTTGTCACATCCTCAAAAAATTCAATAAGTCTTGTGAGGCATGACCTGCTCCTTTCAAAGCCAACTATGCTTTTTCAAATAATCATAAATCCTGTCTCTCAGAATCCTCTCCATTAATAATTTGCCCACCATCGACATAAGACTGACTGGTCTGTCATTTCCAGGTTTATCCCTGTTCCCTTTTTTGAACAAGGGAATAACATTCACCACCTTCCAATCATCTGGCACTACTCCAGTGGACAGTGAGGACACAAAGATCATTACAAAAGGCACTGCAAACTCTTGCCTCGCTTCCTGTAGCAACCTTGGGTATATCCCATCTGGCCCAGTAGACTTATCTATCCTTACATGTTTCAAAATTTCCAGCACATCATCCTTCTTAACATCAACCTGTTCAAGCATATCAGCCTGTTTCCTGCTGTCCTCACAAACCACAGGTTCCTTCTCACTAGTGAATACTGAAGCAAAGTATTTATTAAGGACCTCCCCTACCTCCTCCAGGCACAAGTTCCCTCCACTATACCTGATCGGCCCCACCCTCACTCAGACCCTCCTCTTCTTCCTCACCTAAGTGTAGAATGCCTTAGGTTTTCATTAATCCTACCTACTAAAGCTTTTCATGCCCCCTTCTAGCTCTCCTAAGTCCATTCTTCAATTCCTTCCTGGCTACCCTGTATCTCTCTAGAGCCCTGTTCTGATCCTTGCCTCCTCAACCTTAAGTAAGCTTCCTTCTTCCTCTTCACTAGATGTTCTACATCTCTTGTCATCCAAGGTTCCTTCACCCTACCATCCTTTCCTTGCCTCAGTGGGACAAACTTATCGAGCACTCGCAGCAAGTGCTCCCTGAACAGCCTCCACATTTCTGTCATGCATTTCCCTGAGAATATCAGCTCCCAATTTATGTTCCACAGTTCCTGCTTAATAGCATTGTAATTCTCACTTCCCCAATTAAATACTTTCCCATACCGTCTGCTCCTATCCCTCTCCATGACTATAGTAAAGGTCAGGGAATTGTAATCGATATCACCGAAATGCTTTCCCACTTGACACCTGACCTGGCTCGTTGCCAAGCACCAAATCCAATATGACCCCCCCTCTAGTCAGCCTATTTACGTATTGAGTCAGGAATCCTTCCTAGACGCACCTGACAAAATCTGCTCCATCCAAACTGTTTGCAGTAAGGAGTTTCTAATCAGTATTAGGGAAGTTGCAGTCACCCATGACAACAACCCTGTTACTTCCTCACCTTTCCAAAACCTGCCTCCCAATCAGCTCCTCTGTGTCTCTATTGCTATTGAGGAATCTATAGAAAACTCCCAATAAAATGACTGCTCCTTTCCTGTTTCTGACTTCCACCCATGCTGACTCGGTAGACAAACCCTCCTCGATGACCTCCCTTTCTGCAGCTGTGATACTATCCCTGATTAGCAATGCCACTCCCCCACCTCTTTTACCTCTCTCCTTTTTGAAACATCTAAACCCCAGAACATCCAACAACCATTCCTGCCCCTGTGATATCCAAATTCTGAAAAACCTGGGGAGGAGATCTTGTGGGGCTGGGGGGGGTAACAGTGAGTGAACTAGGGGAGATGTGACAGATGTATGGGAGATGACAATGAGACGGTCTCTCTCTCTCTCTCTCTCTCTCTCTCTCTCTCTCTCTCTCTCTCTCTCTCTCTCTCTCTC